>NC_041382.1:628642555-628775915 GCF_002162155.2 Triticum dicoccoides
CTCTCTCTGGCCATGGAGTCTGGTTTCGATCGATTCCTCTTCCCATGTCCGGTTCCCCGCCTCCTGTTTTTCCGTCTGTGTTCATTAGATCGATGCATACTCGCTGCTATGCCAGGAAAATAGTTCTTACTAGTTGCTAGCCTAAGAGTATCGAGCCTTCCGCCAAGTGATTACGAGCATGATCTTCCGGGGCATGGCTGAAACCAGCATGGCCTTTGTTTGTTGAATATATGCAACAATTAATTATATCTCGATCGGTCATAATAATGAACAAGCAAAAAGGACTTCCTGATCAATCAGCCTTGCGAGTATTTTTGTCCCGTTTAGTAGCTTAACCCGCTAGCCAATGTCCCATATATGCTCATTAATCAATGAGTATGGAATAATCCACGATAATCACGTCCCAATAATGCATTAACTGATCAGAAGGCGCAGTGCTGTCCTCGTGAACGTCTCGATGACGACGTCCTCCGGCCCTGTCCATCTCCTCGCAACGTCACATGCGTAATAGTCACATTTCGGATTTCCGTTTCTTCGGTTTCCTCATTCATCATAGAAAAAGAGCAGTGTTTCGCTTTCCGGTAATCAATTTACGCTTTTAGTACGTATGCGCCCATCATTTTGCAAGTTGTAGCTTTGTGCTACGATTTGTGAGGCCCGGTATATACGTATGAGTTTTTCACTGACACTGTGAATTAATTGGTTGTGGTTTGGGCGCGCGCAGACGTGGCGAAGCTCACGGCCAGCGAGTGGTACTTCTTCAGCTTCAGGGACCGCAAGTACGCCACGGGGTCGCGCACCAACCGCGCCACCAAGACCGGCTACTGGAAGGCCACCGGCAAGGACCGGGAGGTGCGCAGCCCGGCCACGCGCGCCGTCGTCGGCATGAGGAAGACGCTCGTCTTCTACCAGGGCCGCGCCCCCAACGGCAGCAAGACCAGCTGGGTCATGCACGAGCTCCGCCTCGACTCGCCGCACCTGCCACCAAGGGTACGTACCAATTATATGTCACATGTACTCTTGCGGTTAGCTCCTCTTCGCTCGGCGTTTCTAATTGATCTGGATGCAATTCTGCAGGAGGACTGGGTGCTCTGCAGGGTGTTCCAGAAGCAGAAAGTGGACGGCGAGCAAGACAACGCCCGCTCCTCTTCGCCGACCTTCGCCGGCTCGTCACAGGCGGCGCAGGAGCTGCCCGTCATGGACGCGAGCAGCGACCAGATGATGGGCTCGGGCTCCGCCGGCTTCGCCCCGCCACGGCAGGAGGAGATATTCTGTGGCCCGAGCCCGCTGATGAACGCGGCGATGTGGCAGCAATACAACTCGCTTCTTCTTGACCAGTACCCGCAGGAGGAGACGGCGAGCGTCTCGCCGACGATGGGGATAGGGGCCAGAGGAGGAGCAGGAGACGAGTGCGGATTCTTCTTCGATTCGGGGTTCGAGGACATGGCTACCCTTGGGGCCATGAGGTTCCCCCAAGGGTGGAGCTGATGCCGGCCGGTCGTGCGCGTGCGCGCCCAGTGATCGTTGTGTATACGTTGTGAAGGAAAATCTAGCGATTGAATTAATTAATTCCATTGGTATTGTAGGTACGTATAGTGTGAGGTCGTTTATAATATAGATTGGTAAAAGATCGAGTGTGTATGTACCTGCATGAGATGGTTTCGTTTCAGTCCCTTGAATGATGCCATTGCCATGTATTGCAATCATAAAACTCATATGTAAATTAGTACAGCACAATAATTCAGATTTCAGTACACAGGAAACATCATTGCGTTGTTCCTATGGAAGATACGTAGATAGTACTTTGTGTTTTTTCTCTCTTCTCCTTTTCTAACTGGAGATACTACGTGCTCTTCTGCAGGAGAACATGTTCCTAGTGGGTGTGTGGATTATCTGATCTGTTTCTCCTTTATTTCAAGTTTCCTGAGATGAATATGCGTGTGGAAGCATTCCATAAGTACTTAGCAGTACGATCGTGCATGATATGCAGTCAAGATTGCAAATATACTGCTTGGTCTTTTCCAAACAAGCAAAAAAGAAAGAATGGAAGAACTTGGTTTGCTGGTACATATGCATGTTCTACGGTGCCAGAGAAGAACATGAGGTGTGGTGGGGTAGAAAGATGGCAGGGGCGGCGGCAGTACGACGGTAAGGCCATAGGAGGGTGGCGGGAGCAGGTGGTCCAGCCGGCGTTGGAGGAAGGCCCGCGCGGGGGGAGATCGTGCACTGCTGGATTTGGTCGTGGAAAGGAAACGGCTAGAGGTAGAAGAAGACCATCCAACCGTCCATTGTTCATCCAACCGTTCAGATTTTCGACTGGCACTTGGTTTCTTTTCATGCACCTGAGGGATAGATAGGCCGTAGGCGGGCCTCTACATATGGCTTATCTTCTCGAAGTAAAGGAAAAAAGAAGAATGGAAGAACTTACTGGTACGTATGCATGTTCTGTTCTGCGTCACGTCCACTTCAAAGCTCGCGCATTTCGGAAGTTAGCCAAGGTTGATCCGCGCCATGTGAGCGCAGTGGCCATTGGCCAATAGGGGTGTGTTGCTTGCCAGTGGCAACTCCCGGTTAAGTTCCAAACGGAGCTTGGATTTTGCAGGGACAAACATGCATGTCAAGTGAGAATCAATCTGCTGGCCCGCAAGTAGCGAGCTAGCTAGCTAGCTAGCTACTACCGATACGTACCCCTGTAATAATCGATCTCGTTTTCTCGGAAAACTGGCAGCGATCTCTGCCGCGGCACGTCCTCGTCAGGCCGAACTGCCGAGCAATCATGCAGTGGAATCTTGTGCGTTTTCTATGTGTATGCGCAGAACCAGCATGCTTCATAATTCTCTTCGCAGGTTGTCATCTATACCTATTAGACTGAGGAACGTAGGCCAAGTTGGCGAGACATATTATCTGCGCCAACACTGATGGGATCGAGATCGGGTATGCGCAGGACACATGTACGCAGTGGCGTATGGGCGTTTCGAGGTGCACGTACGCCCTCTAACCTCCATACGCTTTACCCGGTCGTCCTTGTTCCTCAATGTACAAGAGGATGGCACATGACATACCCTCCTTGGCCAACAAACCGTCCTACGTAAAGCATGTCGATTTATACACGTTTCGTCACAAAGGCGAATAATCAAGTGTGCTAAAAAAGGTGTACTGTAGATTGTAAAAAAATGTGTACTGTACATTAACTGTACATGGCGTATGCATTATGTTTGTACGCAGTGGCCTAGGACGGCCCAGCTGAGAAAGAAAATCTCGCCACAAATACAATATACCAACATACTAGTATAGAAATTGGCAGAAGCACATTGCAATGCGTTTTAAAAATCAAATGTCAAGTCTTATTTGCACGATGACTTCCCGACCGTCTATTACAACAAGGTTTGCCCTGCTCTGATGAAGGAGGGACGATGACGGTGACACGCTTTAACTTGCTACAGTGATTATAGTCGTCGCTAGATGGTCTACGGACTTGAATGCAATTTTTACTTTAAGGGTTTCTTGTACTGCCCTTGACAGATGATGAAAAATCAAAAAAAAAAATCCTCGAAAAGAAAGTCAATAATAAATCTACAAGAATATACCAAAATGAAAGAAGATTGATTTATCAATTGTCAATTGAAATGAATCCATAATAATCAATCAGCCCAATTTATCAATTCTTATTTTCGGAAAACTTAAATCCATGCTCTAAGTTAAGCTTGTTCGAACCTTGAAAACAAAAAGAATATCTTTTCTTATTACGAAAAGAAGGAACATCACTTTGAATTAAACGAGATCTTGAACAAAATGAGATAAAAAAACCATCTTCGAGACAAAAATCATACTTTAAATCAAACTTTTCCGTGCCTGTGCGAGCATCGCTAGCACCGGCCGGCCAGACGCCTCACCTAGTGCGCGAGTTCACCTGCGACCTGTTTGACAAGCGTGACACCGCCTCACTGCTCGCTGCCTAGATAGTGTAGGAGGAACCGGCGAATCATGATCCGAGCGCTCCCGCTCTAATGTACTAATACCTCGTATAATTTTAACTATACCTCTGTGCTGATTTACAAGTTTTCTCATATTTTGGGTCATGACTATAATTTTAACTACTCCCTCCGTTCATTTTTGTAAGTCATTTCAGACAACTTAAAATGGACTGTTTTATACTTCCTCCGTTTTTATTTACTCTGCATATTAGAGTTGACTGAAGTCAAACTTCGTAAAGTTTGACCAAGTTTATAGAAAACAATATAGACATTTATCATAATAAATCTATACGATGTGAAAGTACATTTAATAATAAATCTAATGTTGTTGATTTGTTATTGTATATCTTAATATTTTTGTATATAAACTTGATCAAAGTTTGTAAAGCTTGACTTTGACCAAAGCTAATATACGAACTAAATAAAAACGGAGGGAGTATATTGTCTGAAATATCTTCAAGATCTTATAAAAGTGAACAGAGGAAGTAATAGAATATAAGGTATACTTAGCCAAAATAATATTATTGCAAACTACATTTAAATGCAAATCCAACAATTTTTTTGATGATATGCATTAATATTTTGCTAGTCAAATATATGGTCAAAGTTTAACCCAAAATACAACCATGACTAATAAATTAAGACGGAGGTAGTAGTCAGTTGCACTGTTCGCCAATCTGGAGAACACGTTAGCAGATGTGCACCATAGGAGAGGAAACTCACGAGAGACCTCCTAATCTGCGCCTTCTGTGTCGGTTAAGGGTTCTAGCGCCCATGCGCCCGCAGATATCGGTCGGCACATCACACGGCGACACAATTGCTCACCGGTGTGCTCCTGGTTCACTGTTGACTGGTTGATAGTTGACTAGCAAACCATTGACTTTTGAAAAAAATCACAAAAAATCAAAAACAGTTTTGTGAATTCAAAAAGTTCACTAATTCGGAAAAAGTTCGAGTATTTGAAAAAGGTCATTGATTTTGAAAAAGAAGACCATGACTTCCCAAAAACTTTGCGGATTTAAAAAATATCATTGATTTTGAAAAAAATCATGGGTTCGAAAAAGCTAATGGATTTGGAAAATGTACACCAATTTAAGAAAAGTTCACGAATTTGAAAAAAAATTGCAGCTTTTGAAAGAAGATAGTAAATTTGGAAATGTTTGTGAATCTGAATATATTCATGCATTTGAAAAAAAAATCACGCGGGAATGAAAAAAAAGTTCATGTGTTTAAAAAGGTTCGTGAATTTGTAGAAAGTTTTGATGTTGGAAAAAGCCTGTGCATATAAAAAGGAAAAAAAAAGCCAACAGCGATAACAAAATAAAAGAAGAATTAACAAATAAAAATAAAAGAAAAGAATTATAAAGAAAAAATAACCCAAACTAAAACTAATTGAGGAAAAACAAAAACACCGGTTAGAAGCTTCCCAAAACTGACCTGGGAAGTTAATTTTTTTAGGCAAACCGACCTGGGTAGCTGCTCAAAGCTTCACAAAACCGGGAGAGCTTCCCGGAAAAAATGGTCTGATGAGCCGGCCCAATGCGATGGAATGGTATAGAGACACCACTATTTGAGGAGTATTCTTCGCAAAGATCACTCCCACCTTTTTACGTTGTAACAAGTGACGTGCTGCATGTGCGCCACTTGTCGTAATCTGGGTGTTTTTTCTTTTTCGTAGATTCGTTTATTTAAAACATTTTATATCTTAAACCGTGCATTCAAATCTTGAACCGTTTTCATCGTTGGATTCCTCGCGTCAAGATCTTCAAAACTAGATCACATATTGATAGGTTTTGACGAACTTTTTTTCACGAAAAAACCCAAGCCGGGAGCTGATACATCTCCAACGTATTTATAATTTTTGATTGTTCTATGCTATTATATTATCTGTTTTGGATGTTTATGGGCTTTATTATACATTTTTATATTATTTTTGGGACTAACCTATTAACTCAGAGCCCAGTGCCAGTTTCTGTTTTTCCCTTGTCTTTAGAGTATCACAAAAAAGGAAAATCAAACGGAATCCAATTGACCTGAAACTTCACGAAACTTATTTTTGGACCAGAAAAAGCCCACGGAGTATCGGAGTTGGACCAGGAGAGTCCCGGGCTGCCCACGAGGGTGGGAGGCGCGCCCACCCCCCTGCCTCGTGGACAGCCCGGAGATCCACCGACGTACTTCTTCCTCCCATATATACCCATATACCCTAAAAACTTCGAGGAGCACAATAGATCGAGAGTTCCGCCGCCAGAAGCCTTCGTAGCCACCGAAAACCAATCTAGACCCGTTTCGGCACCCTGCCGGAGGGGGAATCCCTCTCCGGTGGCCATCTTCATCATCTCGGCGCTCTCCATGACGAGGAGGGAGTAGTTCTTCCTCGGGGCTGAGGGTATGTACCAGTACCTATGTGTTTGATCTCTCTCTCGTGTTCTTGAGGTGGTACGATCTTGATGTATCGCGAGCTTTGCTATTATAGTTGGATGTTATGATGTTTCTCCCCCTCTACTCT
Organism: Triticum dicoccoides; assembly: GCF_002162155.2. NCBI lineage: Eukaryota > Viridiplantae > Streptophyta > Magnoliopsida > Poales > Poaceae > Triticum > Triticum dicoccoides. Next base: position 628,649,039 of record NC_041382.1, read on the forward strand.
CTTGTAATGGATTAAGTTTTCCCTTTGAAGTTATCTTATTAGATTGAGTCTTTAAGGATTTGAGAACACTTGATGTATGTCTTGCGTGGGATACCTGTGATGACAATGGGGTATTCTATTGATCCACTTGATGTATGTTTTGGTGATCAACTTGCGGGTTCCGCCCATGAACCTATGCATAGGGGTTGGCACACGTTTTCATCTTGACTCTCCGGTAGAACTTTGGGGCACTCTTTGATGTTCTATGTGTTGGTTGAATAGATGAATCTGAGATTGTGTGATGCATATCGTATAATCATACCCACGGATACTTGAGGTGACATTGGAGTATCTAGGTGACATTAGGGTTTTGGTTGATTTGTGTCTTAAGGTGTTATTCTAGTACGAACTCTAGGGCTGTTTATGACACTTATATGAATATCCCAACGGATTGATTGGAAAGAATAACTTTGAGGTGGTTTCGTACCCTACCATAATCTTTTCGTTTGATCTCCGCTATTAGTGACTTTGGAGTGACTCTTTGTTGCATGTTAAGGGATAGTTATGTGATCCAATTTTGTTATTATTGTTGAGAGAACTTGCACTAGTGAAAGTATGAACCCTAGGCCTTGTTTCCTAGCGTTTCAATACCGTTTGTGCTCACTTTTATCATTAGTTACCTTACTGTTTTTATATTTTCATATTACAAAAACCTTTATCTACCAGCCATATACCACTTGTATCACCATCTCTTCACCGAACTAGTGCACCTATATAATTTACCATTGTATTGGGTGTGTTGGGGACACAAGAGACTCTTTGTTATTTGGTTGCAGGGTTACTTGAGAGAGACCATATTCATCCTACGCCTCCTATGGATTGATAAACCTTAGGTCATCCACTTGAGGGAAATTTGCTACTGTCCTACAAACCTCTGCACTTGGAGGCCCAACAACGTCTACAAGAAGAAGGTTGTGTAGTAGACATCAAGCTCTTTTCTGGCACCGTTGCCGGGGAGGTGAGCACTTGAAGGTATATCTTAAGATCTTGCAATAGAATCTTTTTGTTTCTTATTTTAGCACTAGTTTAGTTTATAAAAGAAAACTAAAAAAAGAATATGGGATTGAGTTTGCCTCATACGCTTCATCTTTTTAATATCTTTCGTGAGTATGATGGAAAGGAAATTGCGCCAAAGTGTTAGAAGAAGAATGCATTAAAATGTTTGGCACTAAATCTTTGAATGATGAGCATGATTGCAATGTTGTTAGTATGAATTCCTTGAATATCCATGATGTTAATGATATGCAAAGCCACAAGCTTGGGGAAGCTATGTTTGATGAAGATGATTTTTTTGTCCCCCAAGTTTTGATGAGCAAATTTGTTATGATGAAAGCATGCCCCCTATTTATGATGATTATAATTATGAAAGTGGATTTTGAGAGGTCATGACTTTATTTAGTAATGATTCCACTATCTTGGAAGAGGTTTCAATCGATTATGATGAGAATAAAGTTGCTACTTATGATGATTATTGTGTTGATACTTATACTATAAAGAGTAGTGATTATATTTATAAAACTGTCATTATTATGGTTACCCCTTTTCTGAACATTACTCTTTTAGTGTGGAAAAAATTTATAGTATTCGAGTTTCTTATGATACTCCCACTATTCCGAATAAGAAGAATTTTGCTTATGTGGAGAGTAATAAAATTTCTATGCTTGTAGATCATGAAAAGAATGCTTTAGGTGCTGGTTATATTGTTGAATTCATTCATGATGCTACTGAAAATTATTATGAGGTAGAAACATATGCTTGCAGGAGTTGCAATAATATCAAGTTTCCTCTCTATGTGTTGAAAATTTTGAAGTTATGCTTGTTTTGCCTTCCTATGCTAGATGATTATTGTTCCCATAAGTTGTTTGCTCACAAAATCCCAATGCATAGGAAGTGGGTTAGACTTAAATGTGCTAGTCATATTATTCATGATGCTCTCTTTATTTTTCAATTCTTATCTTTTATGTGAGCATCATTGAAATCATCATGTCTAGCTAGGGGCGTTAAATGATAGCGCTTGTTGGGAGGCAACCCAATTTTATTTTTGTTCCTTGCTTTTTACTCTTGTTTAGTAATAAATAATTCATATAGCCTCTGTTTAGATGTGGTTTTATGTTTAATTTAGTGTTTGTGCCAAGTAGAACCTTTGGGAAGACTTGGGTGAAGTCTTTATGATCATGCTGTAAAAAAACAGAAACTTTAGCGCTCATGAGATTTGCTGCCATTTTTTATGAGAGAGTGCTATTTAGTTAATTCTTTTTTCAGATGATTAATAAATAAATTACTCAGGTCCACCAATTTATTTTAGAATTCTATGAGTTCCATAAGTATATGTTTGATTCAGATTACTACAGACTGTTCTGTTTTTGATAGATTCTGTTTTATATGTGTTGTTTACTTATTTTGATGAATCTATGAGTAGTATCGGAGGGTATGAACCATACATAAGTTGAAATACAGTACATATTACACCAATATGAATTTAGAATGAGTTCACAACAGTACCTAAGTGGTGATTTATTTTCTTACACTAACGGAGCTTACGAGTTTTCTGTTAAGTTTTGTGTTGTGAAGTTTTCAAGTTTTGGGTGATGATTCGATGGACTATGGAATAAGGAGTGGCAAGAGCCTAAGCTTGGGGATGCTCAAGGCACCCCAAGGTAATATTCAAGGACAACCAAGAGCCTAAGCTTGGGGATGCCCCGAAAGGCATCCCCTCTTTCGTCTTCGTCTATCGGTAACTTTACTTGGAGCTATATTTTTATTTACCACATGATATGTGTTTTGCTTGGAGCGTCATTTTATTTTATTTAGTTTTGCTTGCTTTTTGAATAAAATACCAAGATATAAAATTCTTAAATGTTAGAGAGTCTTCACATAGTTGCATAATTATTCGACTACTCATTGATCTTCACTTATATCTTTCGGAGTAGTTTGTCATTTGCTCTAGTGCTTCACTTATATCCTTTTAGAGCACGGTGGTGGTTTTATTTTATAGAAATAGATGAACACTCATGCTTCACTTATATTATTTTGAGAGTCTTTAGAACAGCATGGTAGTTTGCTTTGGCTATGAAACTAGTCCTAATATGATGGACATCTAAGAGGGATATAATAAAAACTTTCATATAAGTGCATTGAATACTAAGAAAAGTTTGATACTTGATGATTGTTTTGAGATATGGAGATAGTGATATCAAAGTTGTGCTAGTTGGGTAGTTGTGAATTTGAGGAATACTTGTGTTGAAGTTTGCAAGTCCCGTAGCATCCACGTATGGTAAACGTTGTGTAACAAATTTGAAACATGAGGTGTTATTTGATTGTCTTCCTTATGAGTGGCGGTCGGGGACGAGCGATGGTCTTTTCTTACCAATCTATCCCCCTAGGAGCATGCACGTAATGCTTGGTTTTTGATGACTTGTAGATTTTTGCAATAAGTATGTGAGTTCTTTATGACTAATGTTGAGTCCATGGATTATACGCACTCTTACCATTCCATCATTGCTAGCCTCTTCGATACCGTGCATTGCCCTTTCTCACATTGAGAGTTGGTGCAAACTTCGCCGGTGCATCCAAACCCCGTGATATGATACGCTCTGTCACACATAAACCTCCTTATATCTTCCTTAAAACAGCCACCATACCTACCTATTATGGCACTTCCATAGCCATTCCGAGATATATTGCCATGCAACTTTCCACCATTCCGTTTATTATGACACACATCATCATTGTCATATTGCTTTGCATGATCATGTAGTTGACATCGTATTTGTGACAAAGCCACCGTTCATAATTTTTCATACATGTCACACTTGATTCATCGCAATCCTGGTACACCGCCGGAGGCATTCATATAGAGTCATATCTTGTTCTAAGTATCGAGTTGTAGTTCTTGAGTTGTAAGTAAATAGAAGTGTGATGACATCATTCATAGAGTATTTTCCCCCCAAAAAAAGAAAGGCCAAAAAAGGGGGGCCAAATAAAAAAGAAAGGCCAAATAAAAAAGGAAATGCCAAATAAGAAAATAAAAAAATAAAATAAAAGGGACAATCCTACTATCATTTTTCCACACTTGTGTTTCAAAGTAGCACCATGATCTTTATGATAGAGAGTCTCTTGTTTTGTCACTTTCATATACTAGTGGGAATTTTTCATTATAGAACTTGGCTTGTATATGCCCTAGGTCTTCGTGAGCAAGCAAGTTGGATGCACACCCACATAGTTTCTTTTGTTGAGATTTCATACATTTATAGCTCTAGTGCATCCGTTGCATGGCAATCCCTACTCCTTGCATTGACATCAATTGATGGACATCTCCCTAGCCCATTGATTAGCCATGTCGATGTAAGACTTTCTCCTTTCTGTCTTCTCCACATAACCCCCTCATTATATTCTATTCCACCCATAGTGTTATATCCATGGCTCACGCTCATGTATTGCGTGAAAGTTGAAAAAAGTTTGAGATTACTAAAGTATGAAACAATTGCTTGGCTTGTCATCGGGGTTGTGCATGATGAGAACATTCTTGTGTGACGAAAATGGAGCATGACCAAACTATATGATGTTGTAGGGATGAACTTTCTTCGGCCATGTTATTTTGAGAAGACATGATTGCTTAGTTAGTATGATTGAAGTATTATTATTTTTATGTCAATATTAAACTTTTGTCTTGAATCTTATGGATCTGAATATTCTTGCTACAATAAAGAGAAATACATGATGAATATGTTAGGTAGCATTCCACATCAAAAATTCTATTTTTTACCATTTACCTACTCGAGGACGAGGAGGAATTAAGCTTGGGGATGCTGATACTTCTCCAACGTATCTATAATTTTTGATTGTTCCATGCTATTATATTATCTGTTTTGGATGTTTATGGGCTTTATTATACACTTTTATATTATTTTTGGGACTAACCTATCAACCCAGAGCCCAGTGCCAGTTTCTGTTTTTTCCTTGTTTTAGAGTATCACAGAAAAGGAAAATCAAACGGAGTCCAATTGACCTGAAACTTCACGGAACTTATTTTTGGACCAGAAGAAGCCCACGGAGTATCGGAGTAGGACCAGGAGAGTCCTGGGCTGCCCACGAGGGTGGGGGGCGCGCCCACCCCCCTAGGCGCGCCCCCTGCCTCGTGGACAGCCCGGAGGTCCACCGATGTACTTCTTCCTCCCATATATACACATATACCCTAAAAACTTCGAGGAGCACAATAGATCGGGAGTTCCGCCGCCAGAAGCCTCCGCAGCCACCGAAAATCAATCTAGACCCGTTCTGGCACCCTGCCGGTGGGGGAATCCCTCTCCGGTGGCCATCTTCATCATCCCGGCACTCTCCATGACAAGGAGGGAGTAGTTCTCCCTCGGGGCTGAGGGTATGTACCAGTAGCTATGTGTTTGATCTCTCTCTCTCTCTCTCTCTCTCTCTCTCGTGTTCTTGAGGTGGTACGATCTTGATGTATCGCGAGCTTTGCTATTATAGTTGGATCTTATGATGTTTCTCCCCCTCTACTCTCTTGTAATGGATTGAGTTTTCCTTTTGAAGTTATCTTATCGGATTGAGTCTTTAAGGATTTGAGAACACTTGATGTATGTCTTGCGTGGGATACCTGTGGTGACAATGGGGTATTCTATTGATCCACTTGATGTATATTTTGGTGATCAACTTGCGGGTTCCGCCCATGAACCTATGCATAGGGGTTGACACATGTTTTCATCTTGACTCTCCGGTAGAAACTTTGGTGCACTCTTTGATGTTCTATGTGTTGGTTGAATAGATGAATCTGAGATTGTGTGATGCATATCGTATAATCATACCCATGGGTACTTGAGGTGACATTGGAGTATCTAGGTGACATTAGGATTTTGGTTGATTTGTGTCTTAAGGTGTTATTCTAGTACGAACTCTAGGGCTATTTGTGACACTTATAGGAATAGCCCGACGGATTGATCGGAAAGAATAACTTTGAGGTGGTTTCGTACCCTACCATAATCTCTTCGTTTGCTCTCCGCTATTAGTGACTTTGGAGTGACTCTTTGTTGCATGTTGAGGGATAGTTATGTGATCCAATTATGTTATTATATAACTTATGTCTGTACTCAGATATTGTTGCTTCCGCTGACTCAAATATTGTTGCTTCCGCTGACTCGTCTATGATCGAGCTCTTGTATTCGAGCCCTCGAGGCCCCTGGCTTGTAATATGATGCTTGTATGACTTATTTTATTTGTAGACTTGTGTTGTGATATCTTCCCATGAGTCCCTGATCTTGATCGTACACGTTTGCGTGTATGATTAGTGTACGATTAAATCGGGGGCGTCACAAGTTGGTATTAGAGCCGACTGCCTGTAGGAATCCCCTTTCCAAACTCCTGGGCCGAAGTTGAGTCTAGTCGATGAAAACTGTTTTACTAACATGGCTGTGCGGCCCATGGGCCCACGTCGCCATTGGGTGGTATTAGGATCTTTTACTCCTCGATCTTTACTCTGGGACTCTAATCTCTTCCCTATTCGGGTTAAATAATTTTGCACAAAGGACTAACTTTTCTCGAAAGACTTTCTCCCGGAGAGCCCCTCACTCTAGATGATCGCTTGCTGCACCAGACGATTCGAAAGATACTCTCCGAGGTTTTCCCGAGACCCTTGTGCCCATCGCCCTTGCAAATTCCCTACCACTGTTATATTATTATGGATAACTACATACACTTGCCCTTTCAATCCCATTGATCTTGTTATTACAAGATACCCCACAAATTCTCTCTATTGTTCCGAGAATACCTTGTGCCTACTGCCTTCCAGTTCATTACCCACATGATCACCCCAACGGATAATTCCTCGCACTTATCGAGTATCCGCCCATCCCCAGTTGTTTATGTGTTTCACTAAGTTCTTCGAAATAATATTCAATATTCTGAAAATCCTTAGCAGCTTATTGCTCTTGAAATTCTTGCTTGCTTGCATTATGGTTAATCCCATAAGTATAGTAATCTTATGGGCAGCCTTTGTTACTATCATTTTGAGTACATTGATTCAATATGTTGCAAATGCTCGCAATCCTCAATCAGATCCTAGGATTCATCCTTTCGGCTTAGACATCGCCTTAAACATGAGCTGGATCTCAACCAATCAAATTGATGTCGATTTTACCCCTAAGCTTACTCAAATTATCCCTCCTTAATCAGAGTGTTTGCTTCTGATCCTTTGATTTGAAAATCATAATCCCTTTGCATTTGAGCTCTAGATTAGTCAGTGTTTCTATAATTCAAAGCCCTTGCTTTGTTTTGTCCTCTGATCGTGTACCGATACTCACATCAGCTCCATTTTGGACCGGCAAATCCTTTGTTGGGTTTTATCCAACAACGTCCTTCATACTCAATAACCTTGTGGGCCTTCTCTCAGATACATAATGTCTTTGGTAAATTGTATCCTCTGCTTTCTCAACCATGCTCAGCTTTCGAGCTGGTGGTATTTACTATTGAAGCTTGTGGTATATATTTCCACGATACCCTGATGGGTTGAACCTATGCCTTCCTTAATATGTGTGAACTCGAAAGTTTTCACGAGTCATACACTTCTGGTATTTTGCCAGATAAAATTTCAACACTACAACTTCTTCGAAAGTGAGAAGTGAATGAAAGGTTATGCATTAGAGAAGTGGGAGTTGACCTTGAACTTTGTGTTCATGCCCATGGACACGATGTAGATCTTATCATTAAAGCTTCTCTTAAAATTAATTATTCCTTTGGTATAAGTTCATCTTATATCTGGGATCTGGCCTTTTGCAATCGTGGTTCCGACCATGTTCTCCTTTAAATACCATTTCGCGTGCAAGTTTAAGCACTTGTCTTCTGTAGAGCAATACCCCAGTCCAACCTCTACTTTGATCCGTCGCCGAGTATTACCCCATCTGGTATCTCGAGATTATCACGGAACTGCATAACTTCTTATGAGTTCTTCTTCAAGTATTATTTCACACTGATTCCAAAATTTTCCCCGGATTCTGAGTTGTTAGACACTCAAGGACACCGATAGTGAATCAAGTCTGTACTCCGATTCAATAACTATAAGTAATTTTCATTGCTTACGAGTTTAATAATCCTTCAAGTCATTCCTAGCCCGGTTGGCTATATCATTATCGTGCTAAATTTTAACCGTGTTACCTAGTCCAGATTCCTGGGTGCACCCTTCTATCATTGTTCAGTTGTCTATGTTTCCCTCGAGCATACATCATTATATCATTTGATCCGACAAATGATATCTCCTTGTTCACATAATTGTGGAAATCCATCCTTTGGAAATCTCGATGATTTATTGCTGAGCCTATCAGCCACCTCCTCATCCTCTCCTTGGTTTACTGATGAACTCTTGTTTCAGAGCTCACTTCCATAGATCATTTCTGAGAATCTCACAATGTCATCTCGTCAAATTGTATTGCACCTTTTCTTCTCAGGCATCCTGAGTCTGAGGTATCCTGACACCAATCAAATCTGAATCTCGGTCAGATATGATGGTTGGAACATATTTCCAAGAGTTATAACGTTGGTCTTTGTATGACCCGATAAGGTGGTGTCATACCTAGCCCACCTGGCCGGAGGCCCTATTGTTATAGTTCTTCCTTTTAGCAATATTGTCCATTCTTCCATGAGGAAATTGTAAGACTTATTCTATAAGTTGTTCCTGATGGATCCTTTTTGTTTCCAAAGTCTGATCTTCACCTGTTGACCATGTCAATGCTATCTCGAAGCATGTTTGTGGTACTCCGGTCTTCCATAATAACATTTGAAGCGCAATGCTTAATTTTTCTTTATCAATTATCCTAACACCATTGTACGGGTAATGTCATGAAATTTCTCTCCCCTACCTAAAGGGTTTTCTACATTATATCCTGTCATGAATATCATGCTCCGCTTGTCCTTGGAAGGAATATACCCTTGAAATATGTGTTTATACACATTTTCCTTTCCATTGTTCTGTTTAATCTGATAATCATATTTTCCTTTTCATTGGTTGGTTTAACGTTTCTTGTGATCTATATGACCTAAGCAGTAATATTCTCCTGCTTATGTAAACACCTCGGTGTACAATTCTGTCAGCAAGACCTTGCTACTATTGTTGATGACATTCTGGTAGCCATCGATGGATGAGAACTTTGCCTATTGGTCCGCCTCATTTCAACGAGCAGGAAAAAGGTTCTCTTCGTCCCTCGCCCTTGGTACCGACGTTGTTGCTAACATATAACTGACAGGCTACCCGCTGACATGCCTTGCTATCATCACTGTGCAAGATGTCACCGCCCTTCCTACTTTAGCCCACATGGTGGGCCCATAACCCACAGTTCCACAGGATCGAAACCTGACTCCTTTACACCCCACATTTGTTCCCAAAGTTATTCCTCACGCTTGGCTTCGTATTTAATTCACGGGCCACCTTCCTAGTGCTCTATTCTGGTACCGGACGCAATTCTTACTCTCGCTGCTCTGAACCCCTTTCTCACTCTGGTTCAGACTTCGAGCAACTATCTATCCGCTTGGAGCCTCTTATAGTACCTTCATACTTTACTCTCGATGTATTTTATTGGTTCAACTCGAGAGATAATCATGTGCTCATTCATGGAATAACCCCTAGATGATTAACCCTTATAGTATCCTATCGTTGTCAAGCTACTCCTATTCTTTCGTAAGTACGATGGAGTTCCTGAAGAAGGGTCCTGACTTCATGATGACCTGAAGAAAAGAAATGAAGACATCAACACTATGGATCAACCTCTTCGAGAAGAGCAACCAAGACTGAGTAGATCCGTTAGCATTTCGTAACCAGATCCCTTCCCCCTTACTCCCGCTCCTAAATCTCGGGACGAGATTTCTTGTAGTGGAGGAGAATTTTGACACCCGGATAATTAAGCTATAGTAATCCCACGTTAACGATGCCACATCACCTTGGTTATTGTTGCTAATCTCGTGTTAGTTCGAAACTGATTCAAATTCAAAATTAAAAAAAATCAAGCAAACAATAAAAGTTTTCAAATATTAAAACTAAAATGTTCAATAAATAGTAGATAAATCGGAGGCTATGATAAAGTTGTAAACAACATTATTGAAATTTGATAAGTAACATAAATAACCTCAAATAGTGGCTGAAAACATTTATTTATTAACCTTTTTATTAATACAAAATAAATATGAAATGATATTTACTCCAAACTAGTTTTTGGTGGTAGGATATATTGTGCTGTGATTTGTGGTCGAGCTCTCATGTTTTACCAAACTCATTTGGTGCCCAAACAATTAGCGAAAATAGAAAATAAAATAAAGAAAAGGGAAAAGGATAGAAAAACAAAACTTACAAAAAAAAAGGAAACCCTCTGGCTCCCCTGGGACTTGGCCCACTCCCACACAGCCGGCCCACTACCCCTTCCCTCGGTCGACCTCCTGTTCCCCCGACTGGGGTCGCTACAGGGGGCGCCCCGCCGGACCAGCTCGACGGCGCCGACGAGTGGATAAGGACGCCGACACCGCGCCCCCTCGGGCTCCCCTCCCCACTTGCCCCTGCCTCTCCCACTTCTCCCCCCTCTTGCCCATCTTCTCGATCTGGAGGAGACCGTCGCCGCCGTCGCCATGGGTTCGCCGCCTACGTAGCCACCGGCCACCCCGCGTCGCACCGCCGTGTCCAGAAGCTCCGTTGACGTCTTCTTCGTCTTCCTCGCCCACTGGAACAAGACGAGAGCCATTGCATCGCCGGCATCGAGCGTCTTCTTTCTTTGCATCACCGGAGCTTCGTCGCGCCAATACGAGCAAACTGCTGCTTCTAGTCACTCACCGGGCCTTCGTGCGCCTCCTCGGTGAGCTCCTCCCTCGGACCCCCTTTTTTTTTCCTTTGATTTGGATGCCGTAGGTCACCTTCATCGTCGTGCCCGATCTCGGGCGTACACGTACATATCTGAGCTACTGCTGCTGCCTTAGGCGCTGCTGCTTCTGCTATCGCCGCGCCACTGCTACACGACTGCAACCGCGGCCGCCCCCTGCTAGCACCGCTCGTGCGCCGCTCCGCCGGCCGGTGCCTCCCGCTGTGACCTGCTCTACTGCTGCTGTAGTTGTGGCGACACCCGCGGCCCATGCTCTGCCTGCTGTAGTTGCTTTGCCCTGCTGCCACTACGCCGTCCGCGCGGGCGACGCCGACGCCCGGCGCTGCTCGCTGCTCCCCGTGCTGGCCGTGCCTTGCGCTTGCGCACGCGCCGTCGTGCGTGTCTGATACTACCGGCGACTACTGCTTCTGGTTGCCCAATGCTGCTGCCGCTTGCTACTCGTCTACTGCTAACTGATGATAGCTACTGTAGCTGCTAGCTAGCTTTGCGAATATTACATCGAGTAACCCCTGGGCAGCCCCTAAACTGTGGTTAAACAGTTGTAAACATGAGTGAAAATAATATATGTAGAAAGTATACATGACAAACTCCATTTTATCCCACTGGACCAAATACTTTTGATTCGTGGATTAAATCCTACAAAAATCACAAAATGCTATCTTGTGTTAAAAGGAATAGAGTTACTACCTAGCATTATGTGTGTGCGCCGTGTGTGGCCGGCTGTGTGCCTCTGGCCGGCCCTGTGTGCTTGTGTGTGTGTGTGCAGCGTGTGTGTGGCCGGCTGCGTCTCTGGATGTGACCGGCCCTATTTAGGTTAGTAGCTAATGAGTAGTTAGACTAATTAGTACTTTGGATAATTGCTAGCCTATGACATGTGGCCCCCTGTGTTAATTTAACCCCTCCATTTTAGCTTATCCATCAATTAAATTATGTGTCAATGACATGTGGGCCACATCCTCCCTTTTGACTAGTCAAATTGACTTGGTCAAATTCGGATTAGATTAAATAAGAATATTCCAGAAAATCATAAAAAAATACTATAAACTTTGAAAAATCATATAAAATAAACCGTATCTCGGATGGAAATATTTTGTACATGAAAGTTGCTCAGAACAACGAAACGAATCTGAATACACAACCTGTTCGTCCGTCACACATCCCTAGTATAGCAAACACGCAACTTTCCCCCACCGGTCCGTCTGTCCGGAAATGCGGAACATCGGGAATACTTTCCCGGATGTTTTCCCCGTTCGCCGGTATCACCTGTCCCTGCGTTTGGTCACTCCTAGCACAACGTATTGCCGCGTCTTGCTTTGTGTTGCATTTGATTGCTCTGTTATTTATTGTGTTCCCCCTCCGTTACTTCTTTCCGGTAAGCTCCGAGGCCGTTGTCGATAACCCTGTGATCGACTACATCGACGACGACCCCTTCTTCTTGCCAAAGCAACCAGGCAAGCCCCCCCCCTTTGATCACCAGATATCACCTATTCTTCTCTATACTGCTTGCATTAGAGTAGTGTAGCATGTTACTGCTTTCAGTTAATCCTATACTGCTGCATAGCCTGCCCTTGCTACTACTGTTGTTACCTTTACCTGCTATCCTACTGCTTAGTATAGGATGCTAGTGTTCCATCAGTGGCCCTACACTCTTGTCCGTCTGCCATGCTATACTACTGGGCCGTGATCACTTCGGGAGGTGATCACGGGCATATACTATATACTTTACACTGTTACATTACCGATGATACTGTTTGGAGATGGGTGCTGAAGGGGCAGGTGGCTCCATCCCGGTAGAGGTGGACCTGGGTTCCCGACGGCCCCCGACTGTTACTTTGAGGCGGAGCGACAGGGCAGGTTGAGACCACCTAGGAGAGAGGTGGGCCTGGCCCTGGTCGGCATTCGCAGATACTTAACATGTTTAACGAGATCTTGGTATTTGATCTGAGTCTGGCTACTGGCCTATACACACTAACCATCTACGCGGGGACAGTTATGGGCACTCGACGTCGTGGTATCAGCCGAAGCCTTCGTGACGTCAGCGACTGAGTGGCGCGTGCCGGATTGGACCGTAAGCCTGCTCTTGTATTAAGGGGGCTAGTTCTGCTTCCGGCCGCGTTCGCAACGTGCAGGTGTGCAAAGGGCGATGGGCCCAGACCCCTGCGCCATAGGATTTAGACCGGCGTGCTGACCTCTTTATTGTGCCTAGGTAGGGCTGCGACGTGTTGATCTTCCGAGGCCGGGCATGACCCAGAAAAGTGTGTCCGGCCAAATGGGATCGAGCGTGTTGGGTTATGTGATGCACCCCTGCAGGGAAGTTAATCTATTCGAATAGCCGTGATCTTCGGTAACAGGACGACTTGGAGTTGTACCTTGACCTTATGACAACTAGAACCGGATACTTAATAAAACACACCCTTCCAAGTGCCAGATACAACCGGTGATCGCTCTCTCACAGGGCGACGCGGGGAGGATCATCGGTTAGGATTATGCTATACGATGCTACTTGTTGCTACTTGGTGAACTTACTATCTACTCTCTCCAACATGCTGCAAGATGGAGGTGACCAGAAGCGTAGTCTTCGACAGGATTAGTTATCCCCCTCTTATTCTGGCATTCTGCAGTTCAGTCCACATATGATACCCTTATTCCATTTGATACCAATGCATACATATGTAGTGTAGCTCCTTGCTTGCGAGTACTTTGGATGAGTACTCACGGTTGCTTTCTCCCTCTTTTCCCCCTATCCCTTCTACCTGGTTGTCGCAACCAGATGTTGGAGCCCAGGAGCCAGACGCCACCTTCGACGACGACTCCTACTACACCGGAGGTGCCTACTACTACGTGCTGCCCGCTGACGACGACCAGGAGTAGTTTAGGAGGATCCCAGGCAGGAGGCCTGTACCTCTTTCGATCTGTATCCCAGTTTGTGCTAGCCTTCTTAAGGCAAACTTATTTAACTTATGTCTGTACTCAGATATTGTTGCTTCCGCTGACTCGTCTATGATCGAGCTCTTGTATTCGAGCCCTCAAGGCCCATGGCTTGTAATATGATGCTTGTATGACTTATTTTATTTGTAGAGTTGTGTTGTGATATCTTCCCGTGAGTCACTGATCTTGATCGTACACGTTTGCGTGTATGATTAGTGTACGATTAAATTGGGGGCGTCACAAGTTGGTATCAGAGCCGACTACCTGTAGGAATCCCCTTTCCAAACTCCTGGGCCGAAGTTGAGTCTAGTCGATGAAAACTGTTTTACTAACATGGCTATGCGGCCCATGGGCCCACGTCGCCATTGGGTGGTATTAGGATCTTTTACTCCTCGATCTTTACTCTGGGACTCTAATCTCTTCCCTATTCGGGTTAAATGATTTTGCAAAAAGGACTAACTTTTCTCGAAAGACTTTCTCCCGGAGAGCCCCTCACTCTAGATGATCGCTTGCTGCACCAGACGATTCGAAAGATACTCTCCGAGGTTTTCCCGAGACCCTTGTGCCCATCGCCCTTGCAAATTCCCTACCACTGTTATATTATTATGGATAACTACATACACTTGCCCTTTCAATCCCATTGATCTTGTTATTACAAGATACCCCACAAATTCTCTCTATTGTTCCGAGAATACCTTGTGCCTACTGCCTTCCAGTTCATTACCCACATGATCACCCCAACGGATAATTCCTCGCACTTATCGAGTATCCGCCCATCCCCAGTTGTTTATGTGTTTCACTAAGTTCTTCGAAATAATATTCAATATTCTGAAAATCCTTAGCAGCTTATTGCTCTTGAAATTCTTGCTTGCTTGCATTATGGTTAATCCCATAAGTATAGTAATCTTATGGGCAGCCTTTGTTACTATCATTTTGAGTACATTGATTCAATATGTTGCAAATGCTCGCAATCCTCAATCAGATCCTAGGATTCATCCTTTCGGCTTAGACATCGCCTTAAACATGAGCTGGATCTCAACCAATCAAATTGATGTCGATTTTACCCCTAAGCTTACTCAAATTATCCCTCCTTAATCAGAGTGTTTGCTTCTGATCCTTTGATTTGAAAATCATAATCCCTTCGCATTTGAGCTCTAGATTAGTCAGTGTTTCTATAATTCAAAGCCCTTGCTTTGTTTTGTCCTCTGATCGTGTACCGATACTCACATCAGCTCCATTTTGGACCGGCAAATCCTTTGTTGGGTTTTATCCAACAATGTCCTTCATACTCAATAACCTTGTGGGCCTTCTCTCAGATACATAATGTCTTTGGTAAATTGTATCCTCTGCTTTCTCAACCATGCTCAGCTTTCGAGCTGGTGGTATTTACTATTGAAGCTTGTGGTATATATTTCCACGATACCCTGATGGGTTGAACCTATGCCTTCCTTAATATGTGTGAACTCGAAAGTTTTCACGAGTCATACACTTCTGGTATTTTGCCAGATAAAATTTCAACACTACAACTTCTTCGAAAGTGAGAAGTGAATGAAAGGTTATGCATTGGAGAAGTGGGAGTTGACCTTGAACTTTGTGTTCATGCCCATGGACACGATGTAGATCTTATCATTAAAGCTTCTCTTAAAATTAATTATTCCTTTGGTATAAGTTCATCTTATATCTGGGATCTGGCCTTTTGCAATCGTGGTTCCGACCATGTTCTCCTTTAAATACCATTTCGCGTGCAAGTTTAAGCACTTGTCTTCTGTAGAGCAATACCCCAGTCCAACCTCTACTTTGATCCGTCGCCGAGTATTACCCCATCTGGTATCTCGAGATTATCACGGAACTGCATAACTTCTTATGAGTTCTTCTTCAAGTATTATTTCACACTGATTCCAAAATTTTCCCCGGATTCTGAGTTGTTAGACACTCAAGGACACCGATAGTGAATCAAGTCTGTACTCCGATTCAATAACTATAAGTAATTTTCATTGCTTACGAGTTTAATAATCCTTCAAGTCATTCCTAGCCCGGTTGGCTATATCATTATCGTGCTAAATTTTAACCGTGCTACCTAGTCCAGATTCCTGGGTGCACCCTTCTATCATTGTTCAGTTGTCTATGTTTCCCTCGAGCATACATCATTATATCATTTGATCCGACAAATGATATCTCCTTGTTCACATAATTGTGGAAATCCATCCTTTGGAAATCTCGATGATTTATTGCTGAGCCTATCAGCCACCTTCTCATCCTCTCCTTGGTTTACTGATGAACTCTTGTTTCAGAGCTCACTTCCATAGATCATTTCTGAGAATCTCACAATGTCATCTCGTCAAATTGTATTGCACCTTTTCTTCTCGGGCATCCTGAGTCTGAGGTATCCTGACACCAATCAAATCTGAATCTCGGTCAGATATGATGGTTGGAACATATTTCCAAGAGTTATAACGTTGGTCTTTGTATGACCCGATAAGGTGGTGTCATACCTAGCCCACCTGGCCGGAGGCCCTATTGTTATAGTTCTTCCTTTTAGCAATATTGTCCATTCTTCCATGAGGAAATTGTAAGACTTATTCTATAAGTTGTTCCTGATGGATCCTTTTTGTTTCCAAAGTCTGATCTTCACCTGTTGACCATGTCAATGCTATCTTGAAGCATGTTTGTGGTACTCCGGTCTTCCATAATAACATTTGAAGAGCAATGCTTAATTTTTCTTTATCAATTATCCTAACACCATTGTACGGGTAATGTCATGAAATTTCTCTCCCCTACCTAAAGGGTTTTCTACATTATATCCTGTCATGGATATCATGCTCCGCTTGTCCTTGGAAGGAATATACCCTTGAAATATGTGTTTATACACATTTTCCTTTCCATTGCTCTGTTTAATCTGATAATCATATTTTCCTTTTCATTGGTTGGTTTAACGTTTCTTGTGATCTATATGACCTAAGCAGTAATATTCTCCTGCTTATGTAAACACCTCGGTGTACAATTCTGTCAGCAAGACCTTGTTACTATTGTTGATGACATTATGGTAGCCACCGATGGATGAGAACTTTGCCTATTGGTCCGCCTCGTTTCAACGAGCAGGAAAAATGTTCTCTTCGTCCCTCGCCCTTGGTACCGACGTTGTTGCTAACATATAACTGACAGGCTACCCGCTGACATGCCTTGCTATCATCACTGTGCAAGATGTCACCACCCTTCCTACTTTAGCCCACATGGTGGGCCCATAACCCACAGTTCCACAGGATCGAAACCTGACTCCTTTACACCCCACATTTGTTCCCAAAGTTATTCGTCACGCTTGGCTTCGTATTTAATTCACGGTCCACCTTCCTAGTGCTCTATTCTGGTACCGGACGCAATACTTACTCTCGCTGCTCTGAACCCCTTTCTCACTCTGGTTCAGACTTCGAGCAACTATCTATCCGCTTGGAGCCTCTTATAGTACCTTCGTACTTTACTCTCGATGTATTTTATTGGTTCAACTCGAGAGATAATCATGTGCTCATTCATGGAATAACCCCTAGATGATTAACCCTTATAGTATCCCATCGTTGTCAAGCTACTCCTATTCTTTCGTAAGTACGATGGAGTTCCTGAAGAAGGGTCCTGACTTCATGATGACCTGAAGAAAAGAAATGAAGACATCAACACTATGGATCAACCTCTTCGAGAAGAGCAACCAAGACTGAGTAGATCCGTTAGCATTTCGTAACCAGATCACTTCCCCCTTACTCCCGCTCCTAAATCTCGGGACGAGATTTCTTGTAGTGGAGGAGAATTGTGACACCCGGATAATTAAGCTATAGTAATCCCACGTTAACGATGCCACATTACCTTGGTTATTGTTGCTAATCTCGCGTTAGTTCGAAACTGATTCAAATTCAAAATTAAAAAAAATCAAGCAAACAATAAAAGTTTTCAAATATTAAAACTAAAATGTTCAATAAATAGTAGATAAATCGGAGACTATGAGAAAGTTGTAAACAACATTATTGAAATTTGATAAGTAACATAAATAACCTCAAATAGTGGCTGAAAACATTTATTTATTAACCTTTTTATTAATACAAAATAAATATGAAATGATATTTACTCCAAACTAGTTTTTGGTGGTAGGATATATTGTGCTGTGATTTGTGGTCGAGCTCTCATGTTTTACCAAACTCATTTGGTGCCCAAACAATTAGCGAAAATAGAAAATAAAATAAAGAAAAGGGAAAAGGATAGAAAAACAAAACTTACAAAAAAAGGAAACCCCCTGGCTCCCCTGGGACTTGGCCCACTCCCACACAGCCGGCCCACTACCCCTTCCCTCGGTCGACTTCCTGTTCCCCCTACTGGGGTCGCTACAGGGGGCGCCCCGCCGGACCAGCTCGACGGCGCCGGCGAGTGGATAAGGACGCCGACACCGCGCCCCCTCGGGCTCCCCTCCCCACTTGCCCCTGCCTCTCCCACTTCTCCCCCCTCTTGCCCATCTTCTCGATCTGGAGGAGACCGTCGCCGTCGTCGCCATGGGTTCGCCGCCTACGTAGCCACCGGCCACCCCGCGTCGCACCGCCGTGTCCAGAAGCTCCGTTGACGTCTTCTTCGTCTTCCTCGCCCACTGGAACAAGATGAGAGCCATCGCATCGCCGGCATCGAGCGTCTTCTTTCTTTGCATCACCGGAGCTTCGTCGCGCCAATACGAGCAAACTGCTGCTTCTAGTCACTCACCGGGCCTTCGTGCGCCTCCTCGGTGAGCTCCTCCCTCGGACCCCCTTTTTTTCCCTTTGATTTGGATGCCGTAGGTCACCTTCATCGTCGTGCCCGATCTCGGGCGTACACGTACATATCTGAGCTACTGCTGCTGCCTTGGCGCTGCTGCTTCTGCTATCGCCGCGCCACTGCTACACGACTGCAACCACGGCCGCCCCCTGCTAGCACCGCTCGTGCGCCGCTCCGCCGGCCGGTGCCTCCCGCTGGGACGCGGATCCTCTGCCGTGTGGCAGGGTGCCATTCGGCGATTGACAGGTGGGCTCGCTGTGAATCAGCCCCACATGCTAGTGTCCCCAACGGCGTGTAATCTCGTACGTTAGGGGAGCTGCTTCCCTCCCGCTGTGACCTGCTCTACTGCTGCTGTAGTTGTGGCGACACCCGCGGCCCATGCTCTGCCTGCTGTAGTTGCTTTGCCCTGCTGCCACTACGCCGTCCGCGCGGGCGACGCCGACGCCCGGCGCTGCTCGCTGCTCCCCGTGCTGGCGGTGCCTTGCGCTTGCGCACGCGCCGTCGTGCGTGTCTGATACTACCGGCGACTACTGCTTCTGGTTGCCCAATGCTGCTGCCGCTTGCTACTCGTCTACTGCTAACTGATGATAGCTACTGTAGCTGCTAGCTAGCTTTGCGAATATTACATCGAGTAACCCCCTGGGCAGCCCCTAAACTGTGGTTAAACAGTTGTAAACATGAGTGAAAATAATATAAGTAGAAAGTATACATGACAAACTTCATTTTATCCCACTGGACCAAATACTTTTGATGCGTGGATTAAATCCTACAAAAATCACAAAATGCTATCTTGTGTTAAAAGGAATAGAGTTACTACCTAGCATTATGTGTGTGCGCCGTGTGCGGCCGGCTGTGTGCCTCTGGCCGGCCCTGTGTGCTTGTGTGTGTGTGTGCAGCGTGTGTGTGGCCGGCTGCGTCTCTGGATGTGACCGGCCCTATTTAGGTTAGTAGCTAATGAGTAGTTAGACTAATTAGTACTTTGGATAATTGCTAGCCTATGACATGTGGCCCCCTTGTTAATTTAACCCCTCCATTTTAGTTTATCCATCAATTAAATTATGTGTCAATGACATGTGGGCCACATCCTCCCTTTTGACTAGTCAAATTGACTTGGTCAAATTCGGATTAGATTAAATAAAAATATTCCAGAAAATCATAAAAAAATACTATAAACTTTGAAAAATCATATAAAATAAACCGTATCTCGGATGGAAATATTTTGTACATTAAGTTGCTCAGAACAACGAGACAAATCTGAATACACAACCCGTTCGTCCGTCACACATCCCTAGTATAGCAAACACGCAACTTTCCCCCACCGGTCCGTCTGTCCGGAAACGCGGAACATCGGGAATACTTTCTCGTATGTTTTCCCCGTTCGCCGGTATCACCTGTCCCTGCGTTTGGTCACTCCTAGCACAACGTATTGCCGCGTCTTGCTTTTTGTTGCATTTGATTGCTCTGTTATTTATTGTGTTCCCCCTCCGTTACTTCTTTCCGGTAAGCTCCGAGGCCGTTGTCGATACCCCTGTGATCGACTACATCGACGACGACCCCTTCTTCTTACCAAAGCAACCAGGCAAGCCCCCCCCCCCTTTTGATCACCAGATATCACCTATTCTTCTCTATACTGCTTGCATTAGAGTAGTGTAGCATGTTACTGCTTTTAGTTAGTCCTATACTGCTGCATAGCCTGCCCTTGCTACTACTGTTGTTACCTTTACCTGCTATCCTACTGCTTAGTATAGGATGCTATTGTTCCATCAGTGGCCCTACACTCTTGTCCGTCTGCCATGCTATACTACTGGGCCGTGATCACTTCGGGAGGTGATCACGGGCATATACTATATACTTTACACTGTTACATTACCGATGATACTGTTTGGAGATGGGGGCTGAAGGGGCAGGTGGCTCCATCCCGGTAGAGGTGGACCTGGGTTCCCGATGGCCCCCGACTGTTACTTTGAGGCGGAGCGACATGGCAGGTTGAGACCACCTAGGAGAGAGGTGGGCCTGGCCCTGGTCGGCGTTCGCAGATACTTAACACGTTTAACGAGATCTTGGTATTTGATCTGAGTCTGGCTACTGGCCTATACGCACTAACCATCTACGCGGGGACAGTTATGGGCACTCGACGTCGTGGTATCAGCCGAAGCCTTCGTGACGTCAGCGACTGAGTGGCGCGCGCCGGATTGGACCGTAAGCCCGCTCTTGTATTAAGGGGGCTAGTTCTGCTTCCGGCCGCGTTCGCAACGTGCAGGTGTGCAAAGGGCGATGGGCCCAGACCCCTGCGCCATATGATTTAGACCGGCGTGCTGACCTCTCTGTTGTGCCTAGGTAGGGCTGCGACGTGTTGATCTTCCGAGGCCGGGCATGACCCAGAAAAGTGTGTCCGGCCAAATGGGATCGAGCGTGTTGGGTTATGTGGTGCACCCCTGCAGGGAAGTTAATTTATTCGAATAGCCATGATCTTTGGTAACAGGACGACTTGGAGTTGTACCTTGACCTTATGACAACTAGAACCGGATACTTAATAAAACACACCCTTCCAAGTGCCAGATACAACTGGTGATCGCTCTCTCACAGGACGACGAGGGGAGGATCATCGGTTAGGATTATGCTATACGATGCTACTTGTTGCTACTTGGTGAACTTACTATCTACTCTCTCCTACATGCTGCAAGATGGAGGTGGCCAGAAGCGTAGTCTTCGACAGGATTAGTTATCCCCCTCTTATTCTGGCATTCTGCAGTTCAGTCCACATATGATACCCTTATTTCATTTGATACCAATGCATACATATGTAGTGTAGCTCCTTGCTTGCGAGTACTTTGGATGAGTACTCACGGTTGCTTTCTCCCTCTTTTCTCCCTATCCCTTCTACCTGGTTATCGCAACCAGATGTTGGAGCCCAGGAGCCAGACGCCATCTTCGACGACGACTCCTACTACACCGGAGGTGCCTACTACTACGCGCTGCCCGCTGACGACGACCAGGAGTAGTTTAGGAGGATCCCAGGCAGGAGGCCTGTACCTCTTTCGATCTGTATCCCAGTTTGTGCTAGCCTTCTTAAGGCAAACTTATTTAACTTATGTCTGTACTCAGATATTGTTGCTTTCGCTGACTCGTCTATGATCGAGCTCTTGTATTCGAGCCCTCGAGGCCTCTGGCTTGTAATATGATGCTTGTATGACTTATTTTATTTGTAGAGTTGTGTTGTGATATCTTCCCGTGAGTCCCTGATCTTGATCGTACACGTTTGCGTGTATGATTAGTGTACGATTAAATCGGGGGCGTCACACATGGCCATGCCTCTCGCGAAAGCACAACCATGCCTTTCGCGGAAGCAAAACCATGCCTCTCGCGGAAGAAAAAAACAGAAGCACTTTTTTTCGTTTCCGAGAGGCACGGGCGTGCCTCGCGCGAAAGTAGAATCGTGCCTCTCACGGAAGCAAAAACCGTATCTCTCGCGAAAGAAAAAAAACAGAAAACAAGTTGTTCTTTCCGTTTGTCTCTATGGAAGCAAAATTGTGCCTCTCGCGGAACGAAAAAAACCAAAAAATATTTTTTCATTTTTGAGAGGGATTGTTGTGCCTCTCGCGGAAGAAAAAAATTTGAATGCATTTTTTCCGTTTCCGAGAGGCATGGCCTTGCCTCTCGCAAAAGCAAAACCATGCCTTTTCAGGAAGCAAAAAAAATAAGCTTTTTTTCGAGCTAAATATTTTTGTTTTGCATTTTTTTATTCAAAAGCTAAGGAAGACTGGTGGAAAATAAAAAATGAAAAAAAAACCATTCAGAAAGCCGAAATCACATAAAAACGGAAGGAGCACTCAGAGCGCGACACGTGACGGCGGCTGAGAGCGCGCCAAATAACGCGCTCTCGGCCCACCCACGAGTGATCGTTGTGAGGCTCTTAAAAAAGCGCTCGTAAACTAATTGCTCTCGCTGAATAGAAGTGAGGAACCAACAAATTGTTCAGTTGTTTCTAGGCTCGGTTGCTAGGCCTGGATGGGCTCTTTCTAATTACCGAAGTATCTAATGCGTGAGACCACTGTGATATCCTGTCGCTACAGCACCTTTTTTGTTGGGAGCTCCTATCTGCGGTTTATTGCGGCAGTCTGCCGGACAAAGGAACAGGCAGCCCCAACTGGGCCGGCCCACTGGCGAGTGAGCTGAGCTAAGCAATTCTTTGGTTCGAAATTCTAAAAAATGTTCTCAAACCAGAAATTTGTCGACAAAAAAAATGTTTGTGTTTTCATTTTTTAAATTTTTTCAAAAATTGACTGTGTTTTCAGAACTTGCTCGTATTTTACAAAAAAACTTCAAAAACTTCAAAAATTCTTCACTTTTTGGGAAACAAATCTTCAGGATTTCAAAATTATTCATGTTTATAACAAATCTGACTTTTGCAAATTGAATGTTTTATGAAACGCGAACACTTTTCACTAAAAACATTTTCGAAAAATATTATTTTTTTGAAACATTACGAATATTTTTTGAATATATAATATTGTAAAGCCCTTCAAAAATTTGAAAACGAACAATTTTTGAATACATAAGCATTTTTGAAAAACTCCCGAACAAATTTCAATACGACAACATTTTTGGAATGAGCGATATTTTTTGGAAAACGGCAACAATTTTTAGAAACGTGAATGCTTTTTGAAAACTTGAACATTTTAAAACTCCCGAATAAATTTGAAAACCTAAAGAATTTGTGGAAACATGAACATTTTTTGAAACTCCTGAATAAATTTTAAAACACAATTTTTTTTTGGAAAATTGTGAGCAATTTTGAAACACAGAAACATTGTTCTGTAAAAAACAAAAATTAAGAAATGAAAACAAATAGGAAAGAAAAAACAGAAACAAGGATAAAAAAACAGAAACAAGGAGAAAGAAAACCATGAAAAATAAAAAGTAAACAGATGATACAAGAACCTTGTAGAAGATTCCCAAAACTGGAAAACACCAGCTTGGAATCTCTTAAAACCGGGATCGATGAAGCGTTGAACGGGCGGGCCCAGGTCATCGCTCACTTGTGAATCAATGTGCGATTGCTCGACAACAGGATGCAATGTGGGTCATATAGAGTTTCCCCCTTTTGTACACGTAAATCGAGAGCAACTAATTAAGGGGAATCCCTTCGGGGGCATTCATAAAGGTATGTCTTTCTTGGTTTGAGAGGGCACCAAATGGTGCACCTAACCCCAAGATTTTTTTTGCATGCATTTTGTTTTTTGTTTTGGCTTTTCAAATTTCATTTGTGTTTTTCCTACATTTTGGTGGATCTTTTGTCAGAAGCCGTGTTTTTCACGAGAAACATCGCATGTGCTTCTGTGAGAAGCAAAATTGTGCACCCGAAAAGGGAAACACAAAGCACATCTGTGCTTTCTAGAAAAAGGAGAAGCATAGCCTGTGCTTACATGCCCGCCCAACGCGAGCTGAAAGTTCACGCGCATGTCCGCCCCACCTTTGCCTCCGCCCGTACTGATCGATTTCGGCCGCCACCTCGATCGTGTAGTTCCTCCGCCCGGCAGTGGTCCCGCCGCGACTTCGTGGATCGCCCCTGCCGCTTTAGACGGTGGCGGACGCCCTATCGATGCGCTGATTTGGGATCCGTCGCTGCACTAGCTTCGGGCGCGATTCTAGCCGGTCGCTGGTCTCTGTCGATTGTAATGGTGCTTGCCGTCCTGTAGCAGGCCACAGACGTGGATTAGTTGCTGCCGACATTCGTTGCTGGCCTTGCGACCGTCGCCAAGGAACCAGCTGTTGTGCTGCGCTGGCCATCATTAGCAGCGTGACGTCTCCTTTTTTCGTCATGAAGTTCTCTTGTCGGTGGCTACGAGGCCCTTCCCGACATCTATGTGACCAATTCTTCCTGGCACGGCATCCACATCGGCTCTAACGCGCTGCCGGTCAGTTTCCTCCTCCTTGCACTCTAGGGAGTTGACGAATTGTGCAGAAGGTAATTTTTTTTGCTTCTTCCTTTATTTTGGTGTGGAGAAATGAGTATGTGGTAATTAAAACCATTGCATTTTAGGTAAGCTCAATTGATTCATCCTCTTCATTAGATGATTCATCGTTCATTGTTGGAAGAGGAATATGACTAGACCGAAGAGTAGGACGTTGCTTGATCTTGATGACGCACACGAACAATAAGTCGAAGCATGGTCGTTTCGTTTTCAGACGCAAGTTGATTTGGAGGAATAAACATTAGAACTTGGTGAAACTGTATACGTGGCCTCTCTAGACTATGACAAGGCCACCCAATATAAAAGAAAATCTGTGTAATATAACAAAAGTGAGTACGTGGCATTATAAAGAAATACTCCCCTTGTCCGAAAAAACTTGTCCCAATCTTATCTCTGAAATGGATAGGTGCTAGATACGTCCATTTGAGGGACAACCTTTTTTGGACGGAGGGAGTATTCACTTGTTTCAAAAAAAAGTCAGTGACATTTACAAACTGTTGATAAAAATATAAAAATATGTCCATGCAGTGTTATAAACATGTTATGGACATTAAATAAATATTCAAAGTATATTTGAAAAATAGAAAAAAGTATTTAATAAAAAAGTACACCATCTATTAAAAAATGTTCAACATGTATCAAAAAATGTTTCAATCTATACACTTAAAATGTATATGGTGTATCGAAAAAAGTAGACATGTGTACAAAAACAAAGGCAATAATAAAAAAGAATAAAAACCATAGAAAATCTAAGAAAACCGGTGAAAAAGCAGCGGAAACCACAAAAGGAAGAAAATCCAGTGCCCAAACAAAGAAAAAACTGAAAAACGATAGAAACTAGTAAAAAATGAGGAAATCCAGAAAAACAACAAAAAGCGAAAAAGGAAAAACTGATCAAAACCGAAGAAAAACCAAGCGAGTGAGCGAAGAGAACGCAGCCAGTGAGTGAGCGGGCGTATTCTTCAGGTGAGACGTCATACGTCTCGGTACGGGAGACACATAGCCCTGTCGATCTTCCAACTCACTACATGGATTTTCATGTCGAGGCGTTACTTGGCCGGCCCAATAAGGGTTACTGCAGGAGCAGCTTTTAGGCATGTTTTTTTTTAATTTTTCCGTGTTGGTTTTTATCATTTTTTCTTGCTTTTTTTATTTGCTATATTTCTTTAGCGGTTTTCTTTGATTTTCCACCTTTTCCTTTTGTTTTCTATATTGGATTTCGATGATTTTATTTTGTGATTCACTTTTCTGTGTTTTTTATATGTTTTTTTTGGGTTTTGGGGTTTTCTGTTGTTTCGTCTCTTTTTTTTCTAATTTTTTAGCACATGTCTATTTTTTTCACACATGTTGTACATTTTTCACATGTCCAATTTTTAGACTTTGTGATGTTTAACATTTTTCAAATATATGATTAACATTTTTTTCAAATATATCTCGTTTGAGGCAACGCTAGCTTTTGTCTTGCGTCAAGCGAGATATATGTGCTCCCCTCCAGTTTACGTCTGCGGCCAGCCTGACCGAGTGAGAGCAGGTGTTGACACCTGATTTTGGCACAGTGCAGAATGCAATGGAGATGGCCTCAAATGACAAAATATTCTAAATGAGAAATTTCACATTGCCGAGTGGAACAACTTTGATGTTTGGACCATAATCATTCGGCATCATATCAAAAACCAAAACTACACTCAGATTGTCATGTTTAGGTGTTCTGAGTGCTTTTTGGTCAAGTACGCCTCCAGGACAATCTCGGATGAAGGAATGCTCTACATGAATTGTCTTCGTCTCGTCGAATCGGTCGATTTTGATATAAAAATCATCTCAATCCAAGTTCGTATGCAAAAGTTAGAGCTATCTGGATGCAGCCCTGTCAAGAGGCGAAATATGACGCGGAAGACCAGACATGTCTTGGCAAGTGTCTGATGTAATGCGTGAGTGTTTTGGCCCAGAAGATGGCCTCGAATCGGAAAACGTTCAACACGAAAGTTTTTCGTCTCGTCAAAACGGTCAACTTTGCTTTTGGACACATTTTCATCCGAGGTCGTTTACTGCCTCAGAAACCTTGCCGGGGGAAAGCTTGCCGCTGTGAACAGTAACCTGCCGGGGAAAGCTTGCCGCCGTGAACAGTAACCTTGCCGGGGAAAGCTTGCCGCCATGAACAGTAACCTTGCCGGGGAAAGCTTGCCGCCGTGAACAGTAACCTTGCCGGGGGAGAGCTTGCCGCCGTGAACAGTAACCTGACGGGGAAAGCTTGCCGCCGTGAATAGTAACCTTGCCGGGAAAGCTTGCTGCCGTGAACAGTAGAAACTGTCGAGGCCAATCCGACCAGATGCTGAAGATGGGCTCAAATACTTATCTAGATGGCTTCGGATGAAGAAGCGTTCAACATAGGAGTTGTTCGTAACGTCGAAACGGTTAACTTTGCTTTTGGAGTCATCATCATCCGACGTAGTATACGACCTGCAGAGACGCTGCGAGAGTCGGACGGTCCAGTCAGCTACATGAACGAGTCTGACTCGAAATTAGAGATGACCCCGTGGAGTATTCAAGATGGCCTTATTTGGAAAAGTGATCAACATACGGATTGTTGGCCTCGTCGAAGCACACATAATTGATATTTGAACCGTCTCCATTGGAAGTCATATGCAGATTCCACAACCCATGCAAGGAGCAAGACAGAAGATTGGACCAGATTCGGGCTGAATCCGAGTGGGACCAGAACTAGGATTCTAGGACGTGAATTGATTTAATTTTCTTGTAAGGAAAGCCTAGATAAATCCTTTGCTTGTACGGGAAGTCCAGCCACCTCTTATATATGTTGGGGGTGACGGCCGATTGAAACAACACACAATCGAACAAATCAATATACTACTTTTTCATCTACTTTTTATCTTTCCCTTGTATCTTTCTTCTCGTTCTTCGCTAGTTCTTCGTGTTTGAGGGCTGCAGATCTGCGAGGCTCTAGGGGCGAGCGAATCGACCTAGGGCAGCCCATAGCCGCCGCAATCCCTGACGGGGTCCCTCCCGGGTGCTCGGGGTTTCGGGTCTGCAAAAGCGCCCGCCGACTGTCTTGCGTATCGCGCTGTCGGTCGGGTCTCCTTCGACGTGAGCTGCGGTGCATCACCCCCGGCGTCGAGGATACACGTGACGTGTTCGTGTGTCAACACACTTTTTGGCGACTCCACTGGGGAAGAAGCTTTGAACGGTCTCCAGCCCGTTCTTGCTACGAAGAGATCGTCATCTAGGGTTTGCAATCTACAAAGGTAATATGAATACCCAATTCACATATGTAGATGCAAATAATGCATATGTTGTTGCTAGATCACCTAATGAGAATAATGTATCGGCTAGCCCTAGCTTTATCAATCATATATCTAATTATGTGCAAGGGCCGATGCAACAAAATCTCCATGATTCTACTTCATATAATTTTAGCAACATGCAACATATGTATCCCAACTCCCATGCATCGGCAACCCCAAAAATTTATATGCCGATGAATAACATGATGAGTTTGGGCAATCAAGTTGAAACACCTCTTGTAGGAACTTCCAATATCATGCGACAAAGTGTTTCACCTTTTTATTCATCGGCAACTAATTTGCAATATACTAGTTCAACCATGCCGATGGATGGGAGAATTGGCCATGCTACTACTAGCTATTCGGCCAATTACTCTCAACCATCATATGCTACACCCCATCTCAGTAATCTTTCAGCACCATACAGAACAGTAGATGTTCATAAGTCGGCTTCACACCTTCCTGGTCATAGCCGAATAAATGTAAATTTTACAGGAGAGGTTGTGCCCAATATTGTAGAAGATGAGGTAGTAGTGGCTGCGTTGAAGAGTTTAGCCCAAAATAAGAGGATTAGTGCTCTTTGCTTTGAACAACATGAAAAGGGGCTATTTCCTGATTATGCCGCAATAAAAGCTAGAGTTTTGCAAGAAGATGAATCTTTGCCAATTGATAAGATTGGCGAGCAAAAATATGCTTTTACAACAATGCATATGCCTTCACCTAGTACTACATCATATTATACAGCCCCTACACAATTGCAAAGT
Source organism: Triticum dicoccoides (assembly GCF_002162155.2). Lineage (NCBI taxonomy): Eukaryota > Viridiplantae > Streptophyta > Magnoliopsida > Poales > Poaceae > Triticum > Triticum dicoccoides. The sequence goes on from NC_041382.1 coordinate 628,677,688, forward strand.
TTCGGCAACACCCATGTGCCATTGCCGAAAGAATCTAAAAGCATTGGGGGGCAATCGTATCCGAAGTGGGCTGAAATTGAGAAAAAGATTAAAGCCAATTTTGCCGCTCGCCGCCAAAAATAAAAAGAAACAGATTTGGCTCAAGTGAAAAAAGCATTGCCAATTGGTAGAAGCAATGTAAAGAAAGATGATTCAGAACATGAAAGTGCTCCGGTTAAAAGAGCCGAATCAAGAAGTATATATTCTGAATCCATCAAATGCAAAGAGGCAAGCATTATTGATAAAGGGCATGGCAAGCATAGCAAAGCGACCATACTTGATTTTTCCAAAGTTAATGGAACCTACTTCCTGCCCTATGAGTTTCGTGACAGAGAAATTGATGAATTTCAAGGACAAGAACAAGTAGCCGAACAAAGTTCGGCCGACAAAATTTTTCAATGTAATGATGCACGGAATCAAGAAAAAGATGATGAAGAGGCGTTGGGGAGCCATCCAAAGGCGGAGCAAGATATTGTTCAAGTCACACCACCATCGTGCTCTCCCAACATATTTGAAGAGGTATGTTTAGCAAGTAATTTACCTATTTTCAGATTTGGTCAGGACTTTATTGTTGATGCATCTATTAGAAAAATCTTCATAAGTAATTTTAAAAGACCAATGAAGAAGGGTAATTTACTTGCTAGCAATAAAGTTGTTATTGAGCATATCGATCAACCCATTACGCCATTTATAAAAACCGGTAGTGACTTACTATTACAGCCAAAGCTTTCCCCGTTGCTTTATCTAAAGTTCATATCTATTTGGGTAGCTTTGCTTATTTCATACTTGGATTGCACTTGGTCTCAATTGAGACATGTGTGTTCTAACTATTTTCGTTTTAGAAATTTAAAGCCAAGATTAAATTCTGTTGAGAAAACCGATGCTAGTATAATATCTTACCCAAAGACATCGGAGATAGAGTGCAAAACACAATGCATAGCCAAATGGTGTGATGCAAAATCTGAACTATTCGTTTGCTTAATTCCAAAGCCGTTCTCACAGCAAGATCGGCTAGAAGACAAGAAGTATACCTTCAATTCAAGCATGTGTGATCAAATATTTGACTTGTTGCTGAAAAATAATTACATTACAATTCTTGATCACCATGTTAAGCCATCAATACAAGGACGAATGTATTGTAAGTTGCATGATTCGTCCAAGCATAATTTTGAGGATTGCAACATGTTTCGTCAAATAGTTAAATCGGCCATTAAAAAAGGACGATTGAAGTTTTTTGAAACACCAAGAGATGACCAGTCTATTCCGATTGGTCCCGATGGCAAAAAGTTTTTGCATTGGTTGCTTCAAGCCGATCCATTTAAAGAGAAGGTAAAAACTGCAGGTGATGGGATCAAGCTTTCAAGTAAAGAAGTTGTTGAAGAGCATAATGAACATAATCTTGAGGGTGAGAATTCCATCGAAGCTACAATGGAGACGCCAAGGACTGGGGGGCAGGAAGCAAATCCAACGATCGATGAAAGCAAACCAAAAGAAAACAAAGGCCGAAATAAGCGCAAGTGTAAAAGATCAAAAATCACCTTCACTGAACTATTGGAGAAATATCAAAAGAAGAGTGAAGAGAAGAATGCTTATCGGCCCAATCATGCAAAGAAACCAAGATCACCCCCAAGGCGCAAATATGAGGATCGGTATTGGCAAAGTGAGAGTTCGAATGCAACATATTCATATCCTTATTTTGGGCCGCCAATGCCAATGCCGTGGATGCCTCCCTATGCTCATGTAGATCCATGTTCATCATGGGACAGGTATGATACAAGGGTACATTCTCCCTCTTATTTTAGACCATCTCACCAATATTATGCAGCTCCGAGAAGATCAACATTTGAACAGTCACATGTTAAAGACCGTTTCAATTATAAGGAATCGGTCCGGACACCATGGATGAAAAAAGAGGTGGTCAAGCAAGTCTACCACATGAAAAGATATGGTCGTAAGTGTGCTACTTCAGATTTGATCTCAAATAATAAAGTGCCAATTAAAGTGTTGACATTGGCTACAAAAGGCAATGAGACGAAGCAACCAATTATTGAGAGTCAAATTGCCAAATCTGAAGAAAAAAAGTTGAGAGTGCATAAGGCCAAGAAGGAATTGTCATTGGTCAAAACAGAATCACAGCCGAGATGCCCACTCGGCTTATCGTATTGGCAAAAGAGGAAATTACACAAACTTAGTGCACAAGAACTTGAAGAAAGGAACATGGCATGGGTTCCCAAAGGAAGTGCTCAAAATAAGAATTATGTGCAAGCCTCCATTACAAGAAGTGCGGCAAAACTGAAGAAGGAAAAGAGTAAAAACTATGAAGGACCAAGCCGAAGGTTTCAACATCTTTGGTCTACACATTATCCATATTCTTCAACTATGCCATTAACGCCTATGCCATGGAATTCGTCATCAAGTATGATTGGTAACCCTCAATGGGCTTATTTTAATCCATGGATGCAATATAATTTCTTACGTCATGAGAGGGTATTACCAAGTCACTATAGATATGATTAGCTGCAAGTTTGTTGCTGATCCAAAGGGACGAAATACTTGATTTGTCATTTCATTTGTTCATTTCGACTATATGTGCTTTGAATGAAGTTTACATGGTAATGGCCGATATTTATCTACCGTCCTAAGAGTATGTCAATGCATGGCCGGTGTAGTATTCTAACATCATCCTTAATTTGATTGGAGAGCGAGACAAGGTACGTGCTCATGAAAATTTATATGTATGCCTATATTATGATTGAATGGAGTTGAGACATCATGACCGATGTCATTGAATATATGCTACATAGACCAATTCATAGCTGCAGAATTGGTTGGTGGGCTTATACTTTGTTTGGATATGATTTGGCTTATGCATCTTTGAGATCTATAAGAGGCCAAATCATAGTTGATTTTGTTACTGAACATCGGATTAATGTCATGCATAATATTAATATTAGCCTTGTCTCTCTAGTACTATAGAGATTATGTATTGATGGTTCAATTCATAGCAATGGCCAAAGTGTTGGTGTTGTTTATATATTTCTTTATGGTACTATTTTTTGAAGCCTCGTGCCGCTTAGAATATTTTTGCACAAACAATCAAGCCGAATATGAAGCATTGTTATTCGGCCTAGAGATGTTACTTGATATAGGTGTTACATATAGTGAGGCTTATGGTGATTCGTTACTAGTGGTGCAGCAAATATCCAAAGTCTTTTAGTGTTTGGACGAATCACTTAATGTTTATCTTGATAAATGTCTAGATATAATCTCTACTTTGGATTGTTTTAGCATTGCACATATATCTAGACATGACAACTGGAAAGCAAATGAGTTGGCACAGCAAGCATCTGGATACCATGTTGATCATGGCATGTTTCATATTTCTCAAAGTCCGATGTCTTGTCTTACCAGTATAGAAGAGGCCGAACCAGAACCCACTGATTCGGTCATTAACAAAAAATCTAGTGCAGGTGACAATTCCGACTGGAGGAAGCCCATTGTTGCTTACTTGCGTAATCCGAGTGAAAGGGTGGACAGGGCTGTTCGGCGTATGGCTTTTAAATATACTATGAGGGATGATGATCTTTATCGCCGAACAGTTGATGATGTTCTTTTAAAGTGCTTGGATGAGGACCACGCAAGAGTTGCTATGGGAGAGGTACATGAAGGCATTTGTGGTACTCACCAGTCGGCTCCCAAGATGAAATGGTTATTACGATGTGCTGGGTTTTATTGGCTAACCATGATTAATGATTGCTTCAGATATTATAAAGGGTGCGAAGCTTGTCAAAAAATTGGTGATATTCAATTGGCTCCCGTTGCTATGTTGAATCCTATTATCAAGCCGTGGCCTTTCAGAGGATGGGGTTTAGACTTTATTGGGCAAATCCATCCGTCTTCTTCAAAGGGGCATCGGTTCGTATTGGTGGCAACTGATTATTTCACTAAGTGGTCTGAAGCAGTACCTCTCAAGAACATGACGCATACGGAGGTAATTAAATTCATAACCGAGCACATTATTCATAGATTCGGTATTCCTAAAACGTTAACTACAGATCAAGGTTCATCTTTTATGTCACACCAAGTCAGAGAGTTTGCCGAATCTTATAACATAAAGTTGCTCAATTCCTCCCCATATTATGCCCAAGCTAATGGACAAGCTGAGTCTAGCAATGAAATTTTAATCAAGCTCATCAAGAAGAAGATTGAGGATAATCCAAGGAGATGGCATGACTTGTTGTCTGAGGCATTATGTGCACATAGAATCTCAAAGCATGGTGCTACGAAAGTGACTCCATATGAGCTAGTATATGGTCAAGAGGCTGTTTTACCAGTGGAAGTAAATTTGAATGCTTTGAGAATAGCCAAACAAAATGATTTATCGGCAATAGACTTCTATAACTTGATGATGGACAACATTGATGAGGTTGTTGATAAACGTTTGGCTGCTTTGAATGCCATAGAGAGAGATAAGTTGAGGGTGGCAAGGGCTTACAATAAGAAAGTCAAGTTGAAGAATTTTCAAGTTGGTGATCTCGTCTGGAAAGTGATTCTACCGATTGGTTCAAGAGATAGAAAATTCGGGAAGTGGTCTCCAAGTTGGGAAGGTCCTTTTAGGATTACAAGAGTTGTTCCCGAAAATTCATATTTGGTGGAATCAATACAGGGGGCATTGTTACCTCGAGCTCTCAATGGCAAATATTTGAAGAAGTACCACCCGTTGTGTGGCAGGAAGCCTAAGTAGGCAACGGCCGATATACGATTATCGCCCTTAGCACAAACATGGCCGATAAATAATTATCGTCCTGAGAAAAATAAATGGCCGATGGAGTGTTGGCATCGTCCTTAGAACGAACACCATGCATATTATTTTTCGGCATGCAAGCTTTGCCGAAAAACAGGGGGGGGGGGGCTGTGTTGACACCTGATTTTGGCACAGTGCAGAATGCAATGGAGATGGCCTCAAATGACAAATTATTCTAAATGAGAAATTTCACATTGCCGAGTGGAACAACTTTGATGTTTGGACCATAATCATTCGGCATCATATCAAAGACCAAAACTACACTCAGATTGTCATGTTTAGGTATTCTGAGTGCTTTTTGGTCAAGTACGCCTCCAAGACAATCTCGGATGAAGAAATGCTCTACATGAATTGTCTTCGTATCGTCGAATCGGTCGATTTTGATATAAAAATCATCTTAATCCGAGTTCGTATGCAAAAGTTAGAGCTATCTGGATGCAGCCCTGTCAAGAGGCGAAATATGACGCGGAAGACCAGACATGTCTTGGCAAGTGTCTGATGTAATGCGTGAGTGTTTTGGCCCAGAAGATGGACTCGAATCGGAAAACGTTCAACACGTAAGTTTTTCGTCTCGTCAATACGGTCAACTTTGCTTTTGGACACATTTTCATCCGAGGTCGTTTACTGCCTCAGAAACCTTGCCGGGGGAAAGCTTGCCGCGGTGAACAGTAACCTGCCGGGGAAAGCTTGCCGCCGTGAACAGTAACCTTGCCGGGGAAAGCTTGCCGCCGTGAACAGTAACCTTGCCGGGGAAAGCTTGCCGCCGTGAACAGTAACCTTGCCGGGGGAGAGCTTGCCGCCGTGAACAGTAACCTGACAGGGAAAGCTTGCCGCCGTGAACAGTAACCTTGCTGGGAAAGCTTGCTGCCGTGAACAGTAGAAACTGTCGAGGCCAATCCGACCAGATGCTGAAGATGGGCTCAAATACTTATCTAGATGGCTTCGGATGAAGAAGCGTTCAACATAGGAGTTGTTCGTAACGTCGAAACGGTCAACTTTGCTTTTGGAGTCATCATCATCCGACGTAGTATACGACCTGCAGAGACGCTGCGAGAGTCGGACGGTCCAGTCAGCTACATGAACGAGTCTGACTCGAAATTAGAGATGACCCCGTGGAGTATTCAAGATGGCCTTATTTGGAAAAGAGATCAACATACGGATTGTTGGCCTCGTCGAAGCACACATAATTGATATTTGAACCGTCTCCATCGGAAGTCATATGCAGATTCCACAGCCCATGCAAGGAGCAAGACAGAAGATTGGATCAGATTCGGGCTGAATCCGAGTGGGACCAGAACTAGGATTCTAGGACGTGAATTGATGTAATTTTCTTGTAAGGAAAGCCTAGATAAATCCTTTGCTTGTACGGGAAGTCCAGCCGCCTCTTATATATGTTGGGGGTGACGGCCGATTGAAACAACACACAATCGAACAAATCAATATACTACTTTTTCATCTACTTTTTATCTCTCCCTTGTATCTTTTTTCTCGTTCTTCGCTAGTTCTTCATGTTTGAGGGCTGCAGATCCACGAGGCTCTAGGGGCGAGCGAATCGACCTAGGGCAGCCCATAGCCGCCGCAATCCCTGACGGGGTCCCTTCCGGGTGCGCGGGGTTTCGGGTCTGCAAAAGCGCCCGCCGACTGTCTTGCGTATCGCGCTGTCGGTCGGGTCTCCTTCGACGTGAGCTGCGGTGCATCACCCCCGGCGTCGAGGGTACACGTGACGTGTTCGTGTGTCAACAGCAGGCTCTGCTGCCCATTGGCTCTTAAGGCCTGTTCGGCATCCCTCCGGCTCCACGCTCTCGCTCTCAGAGCTGGCGGAGCTGAAGGTAAAAAATACGGAGCGGGGAAACATGTGCCATGCACATCCTTGAATTTCAGGGAGCAATGGATTGCCGAACAACCCCTTAATATCGCACTTTTGCAGCTTCGCTTCCTTCTGCGTCCGTGGGGAGCTCCTATACGGCGCTGCAGGCGCCCGTTTGCGCTCCTGGCGCCCGCAGCGCCCCGCGCTGGGCCGGCCCACGAACCATGGTGACGAATGAACGCAAAAACCTCACCAAAAAATGGAAAATAATAATGCTTTCTACATGAGTCGAACTTATCACATTGTGTTAACATACAAGTGCCACTAGCCAGACGAGCTACTTTCTGTTGTTGCTTAGTACTAGAGGCGAAAGCATAATAACAACGTTGCAGCGCTATTTTATTCATCTAATGTACCACTTAAATTTTTTTAATCAATTGGAAAAAAGATAGTGATTTTGAAAAAAGTTTTCATCGATTTCGAAAAAAAGTTCATCAAATTTGAAACAAAAGTTCATCATTTTTGAAAAAAGTCCACTGGGTTTAAAAAAAGTTCGCTGGATTTGAAAAAAGTTCACCAGATTTGAAAAAAAGTTCACCAGGTTTGGAAAAAAATTCACCGGGTTTGGAAAGAAGTTCATCGATTTTGAACAAAACTTTATCGAATTCAAAAAAAGTTCACCGAATTCGAAAAAGAGTTCACCAAATGGAAAAAAGTAGAATTAGAAAAAAAGGTCCGGCGAATTTGAATTTTTTTTAAAATACTCGCGCATTTAAGAAAAGAAAAAAAGAAAGCTTCGCGAACAGAAAGGAATAAAAAGGCGGAAAGCAGAGAGATTGCATGACCCATGGTTGTGTCGTAGTGGTTACTTCGATTTGCTTTCTATATGGAGTGGTCTTGAGTTCAAATCTGGGTCGCGCTAATTTTTTTGATCCTTTCCAGAAAAAAAACGTAGAATGGGCCGGCCCAGCTCGGACTGCCGCAGGCGCCCGTTTGCAAATTGCACGTATCGGGCGCCTGCATGGAATTGTCGCGTCCGTGTCCCTCCATGGCAGGTGTCGCGTGGGGGTGGACGCGCGAGAGTCGGCCCCGGCTACCGCCACCGCTGCTCGTCGCTTGACCGCGGCGCGCAGGAAAACCAACCAACCAATAGCGGTGGCCGGCTGGTTCGTACGTACCTGTTGCTGCTCCTACGGATCGAGCCCAGCGCGATGAGCGCCCGTGGGGGCCTCGGCAACAGTGGAGCACGCCCCCGGCCGATGGCTCGGTCGTCCCAGAGCACCGACACAAGTACCGCGACCCACGCGCGACGGTGACCCGCGCCTGGGCCGCGCGCGCGGGGCCCCTAGTCCGGGCCGATCGGGTCAAACGCGTAGCACCTCGTCAAGCCAAACCAAACCTGCCAAGGTTCACAGGGCGCAGGGCGCGGAGACGCCGAGACCGTAAGCTGTACGAGACGCACAGTGCCCGCCCGGCGTGCCCCCCTCAGCTCGCAGGCCTACTACGCGCGCGTGGCAGGTAACCGTCCGGCGCCCGCCCGATCGATCCTATCAATTTGTCTGATTTGTCTTCTTGCTGATCGGATCCCGTGCTGTTATTTCATGATTAAAAATACTTTTCTCATCCCCTCCAGAAATGTAGTTCCACACACCGTGAGATGTTAGCACTGCTTGGTTTTACTTACATCGCTGACCCCGGCCCCGGGAGATATACCTAGCTTCCGCGCTAGCGCCGGCCCCGGGAAATCGATCTTTATTGGAGGTTGCGCAACCCATATTCAGGGTTCATCCATTGATTGGGGTTGAGAACTGTCGAGAATTGAGGTTGGACTCGGCAGTTGGCGAACTTCGCGACCTCATTAGGTCATACAACCCAGCGATGGTGTTTCTTTCAAAAACGAAAAAACAAGCGGGGGCGATGGAGAGACTAAAGTTAGGGATGGCAATGGGTAGGATATGGGCGGGTACAACATCCTTCTGCCCAAACCCATACCCATAGAAACCTTCTATACCCACCCACTATAATACCCATGGGTATAAGTCGATACCCATGCCCATACCCATCGGGTATTGGATACCCAATGGGTATCCAACAGGTGCAATCTATGGTATTTAATTTTTCTAAAAAGTAGAGAAATGAGTCTGAAATTTAAGTGATGATAAGTGAGCAGTATAGCACCGACGCGGCCTCCTCCGTTGGGTGTCCTCTTGGAGGAATCAAGCGAGTATGAGCAACGGTTGGTGGAAGCTCGACGTAGTGGGAGGCGGATGTGGGAATCGGGGATCGCTGGATCGAGAGATGGGCAGGAGTTCGACGACGATAATTCGAGATTTCATCGTTTCGAGGAGACACATATGATGTAGGGGGAGTGGCGAGAAAGTGCGTGTGAGATTATAAGATATGGCCAGTTTAGGGAATACAAGATTTAGGGTTGGGCCATGGAAGTTGGATGTTGACACCACATGTTATAGGACTTATTTTCATTTATTTGTTTCTTGGGGTATCCATTGGGTTACCCATGGACGCAATTTCATACCCATGCCCTACCCATATATTTTGCAGGTGTGGATAGCCATTACCCATGGGTACAAAACCTCTTCAAGTCTTGCCCATGCCCATTGTATTCGGGTAGGGTACCTGCGGATACCCATACCCATGGGCAAAACTGCCATCCCTAACTAAAGTGGAGATTGGGATTTAATCATGGTGTTGTAGTGGACTTCAGGGGAAAGAGTGGAGGCTTGGCACTTTGGTGGAGAGATCAAGTTGAGGTCACGGTGCGGACTTGGTGTCAGTATTACATCGATGCAAAGATTGTGGAGGATGGGGTTCCCTTTCGATTCACTGGAATCTACGGGGAGCCACGTATCGAGAAGAGAACAAAAACCTGGGAGGTTATCCGATATCTCAGGGCATAGGACGATCTACCATGGCTCTGCGTTGGAGATTTTAATGAAGCGCTACGACAAAGTGAACAACAGGGTGGAAACCCGAGGAATCTGAACCAGATGGCACTCTTTGAGGACTGCTTGTCCAGCTGCAGACTCGTGGATCTTGCTTTCTCGGGATACCCATTTACGTGGGATAACAAGCGAGATACGGATGAGAACATTCAAGTACGGTTGGATCGGGCGACGTGTAATGCGGATTTCGCCCAGCTGTTTCCAGCGGTAGAAGTCCAACATGTGATGACGGAAGAGTCCGCTCATCAAGCTCTGATCATTAGGGCATCGACGACACTGGTCGAGGCGTGTGCAAAGGGACAACGCCCTTTCATTTATGAGGCTGCATGGGCCCGACATGATGGCTACGAAGGGATGGTGGCCGCTGCATGGGGTGCAGCCCTTGCGGCCAATCAGCAGGAAGGGAAGCTGGTGTCGGCTTGCAATAGGCTCAAGGATGCGACCAAGGCCATGCAAGAGTGGAGCCGAAAGGTTTTTGGATCGATCAAGAAACAGATAGCCCACCTCAAGGGGCAGTTAGTGGATGCTAAGGAGCGAGTTGTTCAGACGGGCTATAGACAGGAAATAAAGGGCACAGAAGATCAACTTCATGAGCTATATGAGAGGGAAGAAGTGTACCACAAGCAAAGGTCGAGAGTGGACTAGTTGACGGAAGGGGATCAGAACACAAAATACTTCCAAAACCGATCCTCGCACCTCAAACGGAAGAATACGGTCAAAGCCTTGAGGAGGGAGGACGGGACGAAGTGTACAGATGATGAAGGAATGCGTACGATGGCTGCACAATTCTTTGTGCATCTTTTCGCCTCTGAAGGATCGAATAACAAAGATAATGTTCTGCAACATATCCAAGGACTGGTTACTGATGAGATGAATGCAAAATTGACAATACCTTTCTGTGACGAGGAGATGAGAATGACTCTCTTTCAAATGGGGCCAACAAAGGCACCGGGGCCGGACGGCCTACCGGCCATGTCTTACCAACGCCACTGGGAGTTGGTTAAGGAGGATGTGTGCGGAGCAGTCAGCGAGTTTTTGGAGGGGAAGGCGGCTCCAAATAGCTTTAATGACACGATCATTGTGATAATTCCGAAAGTAAACTCACCGGAGTTACTCTGGCAATTCTGCCCCATTAGCCTTTGTAATGTGCTCTATAAGATTGCGGCGAAGGCACTGGCCAACCACCTAAAAGTGGTGCTTCCTTTCATGATCTCAGAGGAGCAGAGTGCATTTGTGCCTGGCAGACTAATAACGGATAATGTGCTCGTAGCCTATGAGTGTGTACATGCGATCAGGAAGAGGAAACGTAAGAAGCCAATGTGTGCGGTTAAGCTAGACATGATGAAGGCATATGGCAGAGTAGAGTGGGATTTTCTAGAGCAAATGCTACTGAAGTTTGGATTCTCTTGTCACTGGACGGAGATGGTTATGCGTTGTGTGAAATCTCCTACTTTTTCTGTCAAGCTGGATGGGGGGCTGTCTCAGCGGTTTAACCCTTCAAGAGGACTTAGACAAGGGGACCCTCTCTCCCCGTATCTTTTTCTCTTTTGCGCGGAGGGTTTCTCGACATTATTAAAGAAGGCGCATGAGGAGTCAGACATCAAGGGGGTTTCTTTCGGTAGCAGCGGGCCAACTGTTACTCATCTACTTTTCGCAGATGACAGCGTGGTCTTTGTGGAAGGCTCTAGGAAAAAAAATTGAGTCACTTCATGCTGTTCTGCATGAGTATGAAGCTGCGTCCGGTCAGAAAGTGAACCTCCATAAGTCTTCAATATTCTTTGGGAAAGGTACGGAGGATGCTACAAAAGAAGAGCTAAAGCAGGTGCTGGGTATTGCGGAGGAGGTGCTGAGTGAGAGGTATCTGGGATTACCTAAAGTGGTGGGGATCTCGAAGGATGGAACATTCAGATATGTCAAGGAGAGAGCAAGAGGAAAAGTATCAGGGTGGAAAGGACAAGGATTATCAAAGATGGCGAGAGAGGTGCTTGTTAAATCCGGTCTCCAATAAACACCAACTTTTACCATGAGCTGCTTCCAACTCACAGATAAAATGTGCGGGAATTTGTCATCTATTTCATCAAACTTCTGGTGGGGTGAAGCAAATGGTCAGAAGAGGGTCCATTAGATCGCTTGGGATAAAATGTGCACGAGAAGGCATGAAGGAGGGCTAGGGTTTCGGGACCCGGAGGCCTTTAACCAAGCTTTGCTTGCCAAGCAAGCTTGGCGACTATTTCAGGTGCCATCGTCGCTGTGTGCTAGGGTTTTGAAAGCCCAGTATTACTCAGAAGGATCAATCCTAAATGCAACCTGCCCATGGGGGTTCATACACATACAGAAGCATTTTACACAGGAGGGACGTGCTGATGGATGGCCCTAGATGGAGAATTGGAGATGGTTCTAATATAAAAATACATCATGATATCTGGATTCCCAGGAAGGGTAGCCTAAAGCCACTCGGCCAAAGCTACATCCCTGGGATTGTGCGAGTTAGCGATCTTATGGATCTAGACGGAGCCTCGTGGAATGTGAACGTGGTACAGACCATGTTTGCCCCGAACGAGGTTCAGGAAATCCTACAAATTCCCGTGGGAGGCTTAGACACGGAGGACTATCAAGCATGGAATTACACCAAGAATGGTGTCTTCTCGGTTACGTCGGCATACCACCTATGTATGAGCCAGAAACAGGAGCGATCGGGGAGGCCGAAATCATCCTCAGAAGTGGCAGACCACAAGTCATGGCTGAGTTTGTGGAATACGCTGGTACCCGGGAAAGTAAAAACGCATATGTGGCCAATCATAAGAAATGACATAGCTGTGGGAACGGAGCTGTAGAGGAGGAAAATCAAAGCGGGAGTCTTCTGTGTTGCTTGTGGAAGAGAGGAGACAATCTACCACAGATTTTGGGACTGCTACCACTTGGTTAAGTTTTGGAAGACAACGCATTCGGAATTGGGGGTGCCGGTGGCGATCCCATCGGAGTCGTGTAGCCCTCAGGGTGCGTTGTCGAGATGGCTCATGTCATGGTTTGCCGAAGCTTCAGATGATGAACGAGCTGTCATGGTAGAGGGTGTATATGCCCTTTGGTTAGCAAGAAATAATGCTCGCGATGGACAAAGGGTGGATGAAGCGGAGGAGATATCAAGGGGAGTGTTTAACCTAATAGTGGAATGGCAGTCCATCCGTGGGCGCAAGAGCAAACCGGAAAGAACAAGGATGACACAGTAGTGGAGACCACCAGAAGAGAGATGGGTTAAGGCCAACATTGATGCGCGGCAGCAAAGATGGGGGATGGAGGAGATGGAGTGGTTCTTAGAAATCACGACGGTGCATACATCAGCAGTGCTTGCCACTTTCTCCCAAAGTGCAATGACCCAGCGAGAGCAGAACTTCAAGCTTGCCGACGAGTGATAACTCACAAGTATAGGGGATCGCAACAGTTTTCAAGGGTAGAGTATTCAACCCAAATTTATTGATTCGACACAAGGGGAGCCAAAGAATATTCTCAAGTATAAGTAGCTGAGTTGTCAATTCAACCACACCTGGAAAAATTAATATCTGCAGCAAAGTATTTAGTAGCAAAGTAATATGATAGTAGTGGCAAAAGTAACGGTAGCAGTTTTGTAGTGATTGTAACAGTGGCAACGGAAAAGTAAATAAGAAAAGATCAATATGTGAAAAGCTCGTAGGCAATGGGTCAGTGATGGATAATTATGTCGGATGCGATTACTCATGCAATAGTTATAACATAGGGTGACGCAGAACTAGCTCTAGTTCACAATGTAATGTAGGCATGTATTCCGAATATAGTCATACGTGCTTATGGAAAAGAACTTGCATGACATCTTTTGTCCTACCCTCCCGTGGCAGCGGGGTCCTATTGGAAACTAAGGGATATTAAGGCCTCCTTTTAATAGAGTACCGGACCAAAGCATTAACACATAGTGAATACATGAACTCCTCAAACTACGATCATCACCGGTAAGTATCCCGATTATTGTCACTTCGGGGTTAACGGATCATAACACATAATAGGTGACTACAGACTTGCAAGATAGGATCAAGAACTCACATATATTCATGAAAACATAATAGGTTCAGATCTCAAATCATGGCACTCGGGCCCTAGTGACAAGCATTAAGCATAGCAAAGTCATAGCAACATCAATCTCAGAACATAGTGGATACTAGGGATCAAACCCTAACAAAACTAACTCGATTACATGATAAATCTCATCCAACCCAACACCGTCCAGCAAGCCTAGGATGGGGTTACTCACGCACGGCGGTGAGCATCATGAAAATGGTGATGGAGGAAGGTTGATGATGACGATGGCGATGGATTCCCCTCTCTGGAACCCCGAACGGACTCCAAATCAGCCCTCCCGAGAGAGATTAGGGCTTCGCGAGGGCTCCGTCTCGTAAAACGCGATGAATCCTTCTCTCCTATTTTTTTCTCCCCGAACGTGAATATATGAAGTTGGAGTTGAGGTCGGTGGAGCGTCAGGGGGCCCATGAGGCAGGGGGCGCGCCCCCACCCTCGTGGACAGGGTGTGGGCCCCCTGACGTTGATTCTTTCGCCAGTGTTTTTTATATATTCAAAAAATATTCTTCGTTGATTTTCAGGTCATTTCAAGAACTTTTATTTCTGCATAAAAATAACACCATGGCAATTCTGCTGAAAACTTCGTCAGTCCGGGTTAGTTCCATTCAAATCATGCAAGTTAGAGTCCAAAACAAGGGCAAAAGTGCTTGTAAAAGTAGATACGATGGAGACGTATCAACTCACCCAAGCTTAAACCTTTGCTTGTCCTCAAGCAATTCAGTTGATAAAGAAAAACTTTTAGAAACTCTGTTTGCTCTTGTTGTTGCAAATATGTAAAGCCATCATTCAAGTTTTCAGCAAAGATTATGAACTAACCATATCCACAATAACATTTAGGTCTCATGTTTACTCATATCAATGGCATAATCAACTAGCGAGCAATAATAATAAATCTCAAATGACAACACTTTCTCGAAACAATCATAATATGATATAACAAGATGGTATCTCGTTAGCCCTTCTGAGACCGCAAAACATAAATGTAGAGCACCCCTGAAGATCAAGGGCTGACTGGAAATTGTAATTCATGGTAAAAGAGATCCAGTCACAGTCATACTCAATGTAAACTAATTATAATACATGCAAATGACAGCGGTGCTCTCCAACTGGTGCTTTTTAATAAGAGGATGATGACTCATCATAAAAGTAAATAGATAGGCCCTTCGCAGAGGGAAGCAGGGATTTGTAGAGGTGCCAGAGCTCGGTTTTGAAATAGAGGTGAATAATATTTTGAGCAGTATACTTTCATTGTCAACATAACAACCGACAGATCTCAATATCTTCCATGCTACACACATTATAGGCGGTTCCCAAGTAGAATGGTAAAGTTTATACTCCCCCACCACCAACAAGCATCAATCCATGGCTTGCCCGATACAACAGGTGCATCCAACTAACAACAATCCTGGGGGAGTTTTGTTTGCAATTATTTTGATTTGATTTGAGCATGGGACCGGGCATCCCGATGACCAGCCATTTTCTCGTGAGTGAGGAGCGGAGTCCACTCCTCTTGAGAATAACCTGCCTAGCATGGAAGATACAGAAAACCCTAGTTGATACATGAGCTATTCGAGCATACAAAACAGAATTTCATTTGAAGGTTTAGAGTTTGGCACATACAAATTTACTTGGAACGGCAGGTAGATACCGCATATAGGAAGGTATTGTGGACTCATATGGAATAACTTTTGGGGTTTATGGAGTTGGATGAACAAGCAGTATTCCCGCTTAGTACAAGTGAAGGCTAGAAAGAGACTGGGAAGCGACCAACTAGAGAGCGACAACAGTCATGAACATGCATTAAAATTAATCAACACTGAATGCAAGCATGAGTAGGATATAATTCACCATGAACATAAATATCATGGAGGCTATGTTGATTTTGTTTCAACTACATGCATGAACATGTGCCAAGTCAAGACACTCGAATCGTTCAAAGGAGGATACCACCCTATCATACCACATCACCACCATTTTAATAGCATGTTGGCACACAAGGTAAACCATTATAAACTCCTAGCAAATTAAGCATGGCATGGGCAACTATAATCTCTAATCGTCATTGCAAACATGTTTCATTCATAATAGGCTAAATCAGGAACGATGAACTAATCATATTTACAAAAACAAGCGAGGTCGAGTTCATACCAACTTTTCTCATCTCAATTAGTTCATCATATATCGTCATTATTGCCTTTCACTTGCACGACCGAATGGTGTGGATAATAATAATAATAGTGCACGTGCATTGGACTAAGCTTGGAATCTGCAAGAATTCAATTCAAGGGAGAAGACAAGGTAATATGGGATCTTTATTAGATCAACATTAATGCATATGAGAGCCACTCAACATTTTCATTATGGTCTTCTCCTCTCGACCCCCAAAGAAAAAGAAAATAAACAAAACTATTTACACGGGAAAGCTCCCAACAAGCAAAAGAAGAACAAGAAATCTTTTTGGGTTTTCTTTTTAATTGCTATTACTATAGACATCGAAAGTAAACTAGCTAAAAGCTACAACTAATTTTTTTCGTTTTTCTTTAAGGTTTTTCAAACACACAAGAAGAATGCCAGAAAATAAAATAAACTAGCATGGATGATACAATGAAAAAGTATGAGCACCGACAACTGGCATGAGTGTGTGAACATGAATGTAATGTCGGTGAGAAATACATACTCCCCCAAGCTTAGGATTTTGGCCTAAGTTGGTCTATGCCCATGGATCAAAGTTGTAGCTGGAGTCGTACTGAGATGCAGCGGCAATTGCCTCATGAGCTGCAGCTTGGAGGCGAGCTGTCTCCGTCCTCTTCTCATACTCGTCGCCTCCTCCCTGGTTATAATATATCTCCTTTTTTCCTGAAAGTCAAAGAAACCAGGAGCAGGGAGAGCAACATGGACAGTGAGACATCTGTCAAAGATTAGTTGGTATTGGAGGAACTGTTCGTTCCTCTCAACAAACTGATGACGAACCATAGCATTATAATCTAGATAAGTAGGGGGCAACTCCATATCATTTCCATGTATGGGTACCTCAAGAAAATTAGCTAAACGGGTTGCGTAAATTCCACTGAACAAATATCCATTAATATTGTTATTATGCAACCTACGTGCAACAATGGCCCCCAAGTTATATTGTCTATCTCCTAATACAACACTCTTGAGAATACTAAGATCCAGAACACACATATGACATGCCTCATCCTTACCGTTTATGCATCTATCTATAAAGAGAGCAAAATAATGTATGGCAGGAAAATGAATGCTTCCTATGGTAGCTTGTGTTATTTCTCTAGGTTCCCCCACAGTGATACTAGCAAGAAATTCTTTAAATTCAGATTTGCGAGGTTCACTAACACCACCCCACTGCGGGAGTTTACCAGCAGTATTAAAATCTTCTAAGTTCCTGGTATAAGATTTATCATAAAGATCAAATAGGACAGTGTGACAATTGCGTGATGATGTAAATTTAAACCTTCCCACAAAGGAATCAGTTAAGTAGTGGTACTGGGGGCACTTATCTGACACGAAGCCTTCAAGTTCAGCGTTACACACATATGCTTCAAATTCCTCCTTAATTCCTGCTTGGACCATGAAATTTTCTGACGGCCATTCACAAGGCCGCACTTGAGATTCTCTTGGTAGTTCATAGTCCGGCTCACGTATTGAGGGCCTGGGTCCTTGCTTCTTTAAAGAACCACCTCGGTACATTTTCTAAACATATTTCTTCCTCTGAAAAATTTCTGAAATTTTTAGTGACTCAAAAATAAAAGTGAACCAAACTCAACAAGATTGATAGCAACTACTCCTACAAGTGCCTAAAGGCCATATCATGCATTAAAACTACTTTTGACCACATAAATTTGACATGCAAGCTCAAGAACATGGTCACCTAAGCAGCAAAAATTTGCAATAAATAAAGCACTAGAACAAAAACTAATTGGACCATTGGAGGAGTCACATACCGAAGAACAATCCCCCAAAGCAGTTTTGTGAATGGAGTTTTGAGCAAGAAGATCGAAAATGGCAGCAAGATGAGCTAAAACATGGGTTTGAGCTCATGGATGATTTTTTCTAGAGGAAGACGAAGTGTGTGGGTGGAAGAATAAGTGGAGCGGACCCACGTGGGTCCACGAGGCAGGGGGCGCCCAGGGGGGTGGGCGCGCCCTCAACCCTCGTGGGCACATGGTGAGGCCCCTTGGTGTGTTCTCAGTGCCAATAATTCTTAAATATTTTGAAAAAAAATCATATTTCATTTTCAGGGCATTTGGAGAACTTTTATTTTCGGGGTATTTTTGATTGCAAGGAGGCAATCTTGATGAGAAAATTATCTACCTTGCAAAGGTATCTCGGCGGGATCAAATATATGACGAGATTGCCAGACATTGTGATCGTCCTTGATCAGCAAAAAGAGTATATAGCTCTTCGCGAATGTGCCATTTTGGGGATTCCTACTATTTCTTTAGTCGATACAATTTGTGACCCGAATCTCGCGAATATATCGATTCCAGCCAACGATGACACTATGACTTCAATTCGATTGATTCTTAACAAATTAGTATTTGCAATTTGTGAGGGCCGTTCTCTCTATATAAGAAATCTTCAGAAAACAGACAGAAAATACTAATTTTTACTTTATTTAATATAAATAACAGAAAGTAAAAAGAGGGTACAGAAGGCTGTGCTTTCTAACTTCATCCATCTCATGCTCATCAAAAGGAATTCACTAATAAGGTTGATCAAGTCTTGTTAACAAACTCATTCCGAATCGCATGAAACCGGAGAATTTTCGAATAACACTAGGTTACCTCAACGGGGATATGCACATCCCCAACAATAAGAATATCATATTTCTTCTTGATGGTAGGAAGAGGAAATTCAAAACCTCCTATAATAATCGTTGAAAATTTTCCAATAGAATTGATACTATGGTCTTGAGGTTATTGTGGCACCCCAGCTCAGAGAAAACTGAAACGCCCCGTATTCCAGCCCAGAGATCGAGGTGAAGTCTTCTGGAATACGACACTGCTAAGTATAGAACAAACTAGCTCTCTATTACAACACGAATATGAATACAAGGGTTCCGATATTACAATGAATAATACCGGTACGACGACACTACGCCAACCACAGTTGCTCTATGCAAGCAGCATAACAACTTGAAGCAGCGGAACAACTACTGGCAGCGGAACAACGAACGGCGGTGATGGACTCCAATCTGCAGGGACTCTGACTGGAACGTTTATCCTAGCTCGCACACACAGGAACCACACCAAACAAGCAAGCAATCCAGGCACGACCTGCAAATTGGCATGACACGCCAGGTCAGTACATTGAATGTACTTGCAAGCTCACAATAACTAGAAGCATTCAAGACAAATAACAACATGGCAATTACAGGTTAAGCAAGAATTATCATGAGATCATCAGGATAACATGGCATGAACAACATGAACATAATATCACTAGAACAATATGATCATGGCATGAACATATAAATCTGATGATACTAGCATGCAACATGATGACACTACATGAACCATTTAGTCTGCTCGGGTTACCTCGTAACCATCACATGCATCACTTACCAACCTCGGACATTACACGATCATCTCAGGATCAAATCAAGCTTGGTATAAACAATACCGTAGTAATCGTCGAATGACCACAAGGAGCTTGATCTTTACCCACGATTCTTGCACAACATCACGAATATCCAACAACTCGATATCCTTGATACCACGGTGATCATTCCGGCGATCACAACCATGACCAACACTTGGTCTCAAACGGTGATCTTTCCGGCGATCACAAGAAACTTATCTCATTGAACTGGGGTTGTTATTAAGCACATTATTATTATTACTATTGACTCACAGTGTGACCGACACGAACTGGGCCCTTATCCGTGGGCACGACTATCGATAGATTCAGTATACACTCTGTAGAGGTTAGCACACTGTACCCACACCACGGAACCCATGGCCTCACACCCCCATTTGAGTGGACCAACGGCGTTCTGACAAAACCTATCTACTGCCATGACACTCTCCTGGCCACTCTGACTCACTCCCTACTGGGCTAGTCCTGGGTGGCCCCGTGTCTACCAAAGACACCAACGACCACCGCCGTGGCCAAACATAAACGGTCCCAAATGGGGACCCGGATCCATAACAACAACAACAGGCACACAAGGTTATGTCTGCTTACCGGGCCAAGGTACCGCACACCCATAACCTTCCCTCGTTGGAGGCACCGACGAGAGGCACGACAATGGACCCAGTTAGGACCTTCCCATAAAGGTAAGCGTGGTTGCACTGGTCAGTTCGATATGGTGGCACCATGACTCAGCCAACATTTGTTCAAGTTCAATTTAATCTGGTTAAACTTGAATGCAAATATGCTGAGCCATGATAAAATACATGATGCAATTACAATGCATGAGCATGATATCAACATAATCATGAGAGAACCACATAACTATCCACCATATCAATAATGAATCATATCCAACTAAGCATGGCATACTGACTAGCATGAACATCATAAGTACATACTTCTCCAAAACATAGCATGCCAACTAGCATCAACAATAGATATCATGCAAGAACATATCAATAATGCCATCATGCAAGCATTTAACCAACTGGATGCAATGGAACATGCATAACAACGGTACTCGGGATAGATGGCAGTCATGCACCGAAGACCATCACCAACATCAACATGTACTACTAGCAAGCATAAGCATATGAAAGGAATACTAGCATCTAGCAGGGCATGCTAACCAGTTGCATAACAACATAGCAAGAAAGTAAGCATTAACCAAGAATCATTACCGAACAACGATAACCATATTTTAAACAAGCAAACGGTTAATAAATATTCAATTTGAAAACCATGGCTACTACATGACTATCATGCAAGTGGGTATTGTGGCTTGCCTGGGGTGATGGCGACTCCGGGAAGAAGTGCGGTGAAGCCGTGGAACGAAACGTTGGACGATTCTTTCTCAGAGGGGGCTGAATAGAGGCAAGGGCATAATGGTCATTTTCACTATGAAACCACCTAGTGAAAATGTTACCAAAAGATAGAGCTCGACGATACGAAGAAGTGAGCATTGGTTTCACCTCAATCAGAGTTACGGTTGCGGAGTTATGAGGTGTAGAAGATCAGGGACCAATCTGTGAATAAACTTCAGCAAACAGGCCCCTGGTGGAAAAACAGAAAGCGCCTTCGGGCCAAACACGTTTTCTGTGAAGGGAAACGTATTTTCAGCCGCAATAGAAGAGAATACGCTTTCCTGAAGGGAAAACGCATTTTGGGTAAAAGAGGAAGGAAACACACTTTCATGTAACGAAAACGCCTTTCAAGAAAACGTTTCCACTTATCCGAGTGGATAAGGTGGTGGCTCACTTACAAGTGGGGTCCGTTGGAAAGGGGGGCCTGCCTGGCTAGCTGGCAAGGTGTCGTCTCCCTCCTCCCGTGCTCGCTCGCGACAGGGAACAGGGGAGGGTGACAGAGGCGCTGCCAGCGACGTGGCGGCCGGCTCAGGCCAGCTCCGGCCGAGCGGAGACCACCGGTGGGCGCGGCTCAGCCTCCGGCGTCCATCCCCGCAAATAGGGAGCGACGACGGTGAGCGGCGACAGGGAGGAGTACAGAGGCGGCAGAGGCGTCGAGCAGAGGGGGTAGCCGGCAATGAGGGACGACTACGGCGAGGGCGAGGTGGTGGGGTGGACCGCCGGAGCACGGGGAGTTGGTTGGTGGTGGTGAAGAGGCGAGAAGATGCTCGGGGAGGCCGGACAAGGAAGCGGCCGAGAGGCGGAGGCGACGGCCAAACTCGGGGCTTGCGGCCAGAGGCACTCCGGCGAGGGGTAAAGGGGTCGGGGCGACTCGTAGGAGTGTGAGGGAGGCAGTGGACAACACCAGAGGAGAGGAGGAGGCTCGAGCTAGCCGGAACCAAGGAGGAACCGCGACGGCCGAGGTGAACTCCGGCAAAAAGAGGAGGGGGACGAGGACTCCGGTGGACTAGAGAGGCGAGGGAGGAGTGAATGAGCTGCGGAGGGGTTCTGGGGATCCTTATATAGGCGCGGGGGAGAGCTCTAGAGTTCATGAGCGAGCTCCTGACCGAGCTTTAATGGCGGGCAGAGGTTGGACGCGGCACGAGCATGGAGCTAGCGGCTCATTTATGGCGAACCACGACGGGGAACCGATGCAGGGCAACGCAGTCGAGCATGGGCAAGCTCCTGGACAACGTTTGAGGTCGAGAAGAGGAGGGAGGAGACGAGCACAGTGGCCGGACTGAGCGAGAGCTTGCACTATGTGTGACGCCAGTGTGATCACCACGGGCACTAGTGCAAACAGCATGTTCTGGCCGGGCCGACCATGTCTAGTAGATAGACCGTCGTGCCCTTAATCAAAATGAGGAAATAAATCGGTCCAGGGGCAAAGAAGAGATTTGCACTTAGCTGCAAAGTAAATCAACAAGAAGGTGCCTGTAACTTGCTGTGGTTAAACCAGCTTGGTAACGTGGTAAATTTTTTGTCTGATGATGATCACATACTAAGGTGATGTTGATCACCAAAAATCAGACTAAGGGGAGGGGTTTAGATGAGGGTTGCTGTAGAAAGTGCAAAAGTGGCCAGAATTAGGGATTTGGATGATACACTCACATAATTGATTTTCATGAGCTTAAATTTGGCAGAGAGGGGTTATAGGATGGTATGAAGTTTCTGTAAAGATTTCATGCCATTTGGAAATACCAAAGGGGCACTTGTTTCACAAAGCTTCATTCTGGACAGAAACTTGGAAAAATTGCACAGGGCAATTGGATTAACTAATTGAGCTAAAACTTGGTGGAGGGAGTTGATATAGTAGGAGGAATGTCTTGGTAAAGTTTCAGCTCAATTGAAGCAATATAAAATATAGTTGCTTCACAAACTAAAAATCTGACCGGAATCTAAGGTTTGGAGCTGGGCTCACATGGATAAGTTACTTGAGCTCAAATTTGGTGGAGGGCCATTATTTGATCATATGAAGTACCTTGCAAAAGTGAAACTCATTTTGATATATCTAGCTTGTACTTCCTTCACAATCACTTCCCTCAGACAGGAACTTTGAAAAATTGCTCAGGAATATTTACTAGGAAAATTGAGTTGAATTTTGGCACAGGTCAATTATTTTGACATTAAAAGACGTCCAAGAAGTTTGGGTTCAAATGGCTAAATATAAATAGCACTTGCTTCACAATGTGCCATTTAGGACAGAATAGGAAATGAATTTATTGAGCATGATGGGAAACATGGCCAATGATATATTTTGCCATATTTGAGGAAGATATTACCCATACAATTTATGAGAATTATTTGGGAATTTTAGAAGTGACAGAAATATAGGTTGCTTCACAACCTAGGGTTTTAAGAGTTATTCCTTTATCCGAAAAGGAATATTCCCAACAAAAGAATTCTGGGTTAGGTCAAGGATGAAAATGACATGATCTTGGGATGATGAATAGGATGACAGGCCACTATAAAACCTAGGAAGACATGATTTTCCCAAGTTTCAGAACCACATAGCCACGGAAAAGCAAAACAAAACAGGAATTCCAAGAAAATCAAAGAAAAAAGAAAAGGCCAAAAATCCATGCTGTTACAGTTGTTTCCTCAGAAAGTGTACCGTATGCTCATCACCATTAACATGAAAAGTGACATTGCCTTTGTTGCAATCAATAACAGCCCCTGCAGTATTCAAGAAGGGTCTTCCAAGGATAATCGACATACTATCGTCCTCGGGAATATCAAGAATAACAAAGTCCGTTAAAATAGTAACATTTGCAACCACAACAGGCACATCCTCACAAATACCGACATGTATAACATTTGATTTATCAGCCATTTGCAAAGATATTTCAGTAGGTGTCAACTTATTCAAATCAAGTCTACGATATAAAGAGAGAGGCATAACACTAACACCGGCTCCAAGATCACATAAAGCAGTTTTAACATAGTTTCTTTTAATGGAGCATGGTATAGTTGGTACTCCTGGATCTCCACGTTTCTTTGGTATTCCACCCTTAAAAGTGTAATTAGCAAGCATGGTGGAAATTTCAGCTTCCAGTATCTTTCTTTTATTAGTAACAATATCTTTCATATACTTAGCATAAGGGTTCATTTTAAGCATATCAGTCAAACGCATACACAAAAAGATAGGTCTAATCATTTTAGCAAAGCACTCAAAATCCTCATCATCCTTTTTCTTGGATGGTCTAGGAGGAAAGGGCATGGGTTTCTGAACCAATGATTCTCTTTCTTTACCGTGATTCCTAGCAACAAAGTCTCTCTTATCATAACGTTGATTCTTTGATTGTGGGTTATCAAGACCAACAACAGGTTCAATCTCTACATCATTGTCATTGCTAGGTTGAGCATCAACATGAACATCATCATTAACATTATCACTAGGTTCATGTTCATTACCAGATTGTGTTTCAGCATTAGAAATAGAAATATCATTGGGATTCTCAGGTGTGTCTACAACAGGATCACTAGAAGCATGCAAAGTCCTATCATTTTTATTTTTCTTCCTAGAAGAACTAGGTGCATCAGCATTAGTTCTCTGAGAATCTTGCTCAATTCTCTTAGGATGGCCCTCAGGACACAAAGGTTCCTGAGTTATTTTACCCCCTCTAGTCATAACTCTAACAAATTATCATTTTTCTTATTATTTAATTAATTGAGAAAATCATTCTGAGCCTGAAGTACTTGTTCTACTTGAGTGGTAACCATAGAAGCATGTTTACTAATAAGTTTAAGTTCACCTTTAACTCTAGACATATAATCACTGAAGTGTTTTCAATCATATAGGCATTGCGTTTCAATTGTCTACCAACATAACATTGAAGTTTTCTGGTTTAACAATAAAATTATCAAACTCATCCAAGCATTGGCTAACAGACTTATAACGAGGAATATCACCTTCATCAAATCTATAGAGAGAATTTACCTTTACTACCTATGTCGGGTTATCAAGACCATGTATCTCTTCAATAGGTGGTAAATTCTTAACATCTTTAGCTTTAATACCTTTTTATTTCATAGATTTCTTTGCTTCTTGCATATCTTTAGGACTGAGAAATAGAATACCCCTTTTCTTCGGAGTTGGCTTAGGAGTTGGTTCAGTAAGTGTCCAATTATTTTCATTAGTCAACATATTATCAATAGCAATTCAGCTTGATCAACAGTTCTTTCCCTGAAAACACAACCAACACAACTATCCAGGTAGTCTTTGGAAGCATCGGTTAGTCCATTATTAAAGATATCAAGTATTTCATTTTTCTTGAGAGGATGATTAGGCAAAGCATTAAGTAATTGGAGAAGCCTCCCCCAAGCTTGTGGGAGACTTCTTCAATTAGCACAAAATTATATATTTCCCTTAAGGCATCTTGTTTCTTATGGGCGGGGAAATATTTAGCAGAGAAGTAATAAATCTTATCCTGGGGACTACGCACAACACCAGTATCAAGAGAATTAAGTCATGTTTTAGCATCACCCTTTAATGAGAACGGAAATAACATAAGGATAAAGTAATAGCGAGTTTTCTCATCATTAGTGAACAGGGTGGCTATATCATTTAATTTAGTAAGATGCGCCACAACAGTTTCAGATTCATAGCCATAAAAAGGATCAGATTCAACCAAAGTAATTATCTCAGGATCTACAGAGAAATCATAATCCTTATCGGAAATACAGATAGGTGAAGTAGCAAAAGTAGGGTCGTATTTCATTCTAGCATTCAAAGATTTTTCTTTGAGCTTAGCTAATAATTTCTTAAGATCATATCTATCATTGCAAGCTAAGAAGTCTCTAGCAGTTTCTTCATCCATAACATAACCCTCAGTCACAACAGGCAATTCATATCTAGGGGGAGAATCTTCATCATCACTTTCATCAATATTATCAGTTTCAATAATTTCATTCTCTCTAACCCTAGCAAGTTATTCATCAAGAAATTCACCTAGTGGCATAGTATTATCAAGCATAGAAGTAGTTTCATCATAAGTATCATGCAAAGCAGAAGTGGCATCATCAATAACATGCGACATATCAGAATGAATAGCAGGAGTAGGTGTCACAAGTTTACTCAAAATAGAAGGTGAATCAAGTGCAGAGCTAGATGGCAGTTCCTTACCTCCCCTCGTAGTTGAGGGAAAAATATTGGTTCTTTTATCTTTCAAGTTCTTCATAGTGATCAGTAGATGTAAATCCCAAGTGACTCAAAGAATAGAGCTATTCTCCCCAGCAACGGTGCCAGAAAATAGTCTTGATAACCCACAAGTATAGGGGATCGCAACAGTTTTCGAGGGTAGAGTATTCAACCCAAATTTATTGATTCGACACAAGGGGAGCCAAAGAATATTCTCAAGTATTAGCAGCTGAGTTGTCAATTCAACCACACCTGGAAAACTTAATATATGCAGCAAAGTATTTAGTAGCAAAGTAATATGATAGTAGTGGTAATGGTGGAAAAAGTAACGGTAGCATTTTTGTAGTGATTGTAACTGTGGCAACGGAAAAGTAAATAAGCAAAGATCAATATGTGAAAAGCTCGTAGGCAATGGATTAGTGATGGATAATTATGTCGGATGCGATTCCTCATGCAATAGTTATAACATAGGGTGACACAGAACTAGCTCCAGTTCATCAATGTAATGTAGGCATGTATTCCGAATATAGTCATACATGCTTATGGAAATGAACTTGCATGACATCTTTTGTCCTACCATCCCATGGCAGCGGGGTCCTATTGGAAACTAAGGGATATTAAGGCCTCCTTTTAATAGAGTACCGGACCAAAGCATTAACACATAGTGAATACATGAACTCCTCAAACTACGGTCATCACTGGTAAGTATCCCGACTATTGTCACTTCGGGGTTAACGGATCATAACACATAATAGGTGACTATATACTTGCAAGGTAGGATCAAGAACTCACATATATTCATGAAAACATAATAGGTTCAGATCTGAAATCATGACACTCGGGCCCTAGTGACAAGCATTAAGCATAGCAAAGTCATAGCAACATCAATCTCAGAACATAGTGGATACTAGGGATCAAACCCAAACAAAACTAACTCGATTACATGATAAACCTCATCCAACCCATCACCATCCAGCAAGCCTACGATGGAATTACTCACGCACGGCGGTGAGGATCATGAAATTGGTGATGGAGGAAGGTTGATGATGACGATGGCGACCGATTCCCCTCTCCGGAGCCCCTACCGGACTCTAGATCAGCCCTCCCGAGAGAGATTAGGGCTTGGCGGCGGCTTCGTATCATAAAACATGATGAATCCTTCTCTCCTATTTTTTCTCCCCAAACGTGAATATATGGAGTTGTAGTTGAGGTCGGTGGAGCGTCAGGGGGCTCACGAGGCAGTGGGCGCGCCCCCCACCCTCGTGGATAGGGTGTGGCCCCTCTGACGTTGATTCTTTCGCGTGTATTTTTTATATATTCCAAAAATATTCTCTGTTGATTTTCAGGTTATTCTGAGATCTTTTATTTCTACACAAAAATAACACCATGGCAATTCTGCTGAAAACAACGTCAGTCTGGGTTAGTTCGGTTCAAATCATGCAAGTTAGAGTCCAAAACAAGGGCGAAAGTGTTTGGAAAAGTAGATACGATACAGACGTATCAACGAGCAGCCATTCTGGCGGAAGCGCTAAATGTTCCTAGAGTGTACATCGAATCTGATTGCCAAGAAATAGTATGCAAAATCCGGAGCAAGGAGAAGGATCTGTCACCTCCGGGCCGATCATGGAGGAGGTCAAAAGGCTAATGGAGTCAAGGGAGGAATGGAAGATTGCATGGGTCAGGAGAGATGCAAATCGGGCTGCACATTTTTTAGCTAGGGAAGTTGTGTCTAATAATCTATGTATGGTGTGGCCGAATATGCCCCCAGACATCATTTTGCATGTAATTTCAGACGAGATTCCCAGTGGGGATAGTTGAATAAATTAAACGTTAAGTTTCAAAAAAAGGGTTCATCCATTGATCGCGTTAATTGACTATCCTAAAGAATTTTTTTCTAATCCGTTGATCAGGGTTTTTTTTTCTATCGATCGTTGATCTTTTCTTTTATCTAAGGTCAGTTTATGTTGACTGCCACTCGTTGACCCTCCGCGCTTCTACTGTCTACTCCGACCTCTAGGACGACCACACTTGCCACCTCTTTGCTCCTTGGTTTGCACTTCGATCAACACCGGTCATTGTCATTGCCTTCTTCAATCGGGATGCCACCACTCGTGCCGTGCGACTGACCATAACAGTTGTTTGTGTGCACCCATAGATCGTTGTAAAGATCGTCACCAAGTATGCCCATCCTTCCACCGTTCGAGCAATGTGTTGCCGCTGTGTGGACCCTTCGGGTTGCAATGTGTTGGAAATATGCCCTAGAGGCAATAATAAAGTGGTTATTATTATATTTCCTTAATCAAGATAAAGGTTTATTATTCATGCTAGAATTGTATTGACCGGAAACTTAAATACATGTGTGGATACATAAAAAAACGGTGTCCCTAGTGAGCCTCTACTAGACTAGCCCGTTGATCAAATCATGGTTAAGGTTTCCTAACCATAGACATGTGTTGTAACTTGATAACGAGATCACATCATTAGGAGAATGATGTGATGGACAAGACCCATCCGTTAACGTAGCATATGATTGTTTAGTTTTTTGCTATTGCTTTCTTAATGTCAAATACATATTCCTTCGAACATGAGATCATGCAACTCCCGGATACCGGAGGAATACCTTGTGTGCTATCAAACGTCACAACGTAACTGGGTGAACATAAAGGTTCTCTACAGGTATCTCCGAAGGTGTCTGTTGAGTTGGCATGAATCGAGATTGGGATTTGTCACTCTGTATGACGGAGAGGTATCTCTGGGCCCTCTCGATAATACACATCACAAGAAGCTTGCAAGCAAAGTGACTAAGGAGTTAGTTGCAAGATGATGTATTACAGAGCGAGTAAAGAGACTTGCCGGTGACGAGATTAAACTAGGTATGGAGATACCGACGATCGAATCTCGGGCAAGTAACATACCGATAGACAAAGGGAACTACATATGTTGTCATAAAGGTTTGACCGATAAAGATCTTCATAGAATATGTAGGAACCAGTATGGGCATCCAGTTTCCGCTATCGGTCATTGACCAGAGAGGCGTCTCGGTCATGTCTACATCATTCTCGAACCCGTAAGGCCCGCAAGCTTAACAATCGTTGACGATATAGTATTATATGAGTTATGTGAGTTGGTGACCAAATGTTCTTCGGAATCTCAGATGAGATCACAGACATGATGAGGAGCTCCGGAATGGTACGGAGGTAAAGATTGATATATAGGATGATAGTATTTGGTCTCCGGAAAGGTTTCAAAATGCATCGGGTATTTATCGGATCACCGTAAGCGGTTCCGGGAAGCCCTACAGATAGTTTCACCACCACCATCACCATGTCGTCGTGCTGCCTGAACTCATCTACTGCTTCGACTCTCTTACTAGATCGAGAAGGCGAGGACGTCATCAAGCTGAACGTGTGCTGAACGCGGAGGTGCCGTACGTTTGGTACCTCCTCAGGACGGATCGTGAAGGTGTACAACTACATCAACCGCATTGATAAACGCTTCCGCTTAGTGATCTACAAGGGTATGTAGGTGCTCTCCCCCTCTCATAGCTATGCATCTCCATGGATAGATCTTGCGTGTGCATAGATTTTTTGTTTTCCATTTAATGTTCCCCAAAAATAGTGGCATCGTGAGCCAGGCCTATGCGTTGATGATATGCACGAGCAGAACACAAAGCAGTTGTGGGCGGTGATGTTCATATTGCTTCCCACCAATGTCTTATTTTATTCGGCGGCATTGTGGGATGAAGCGTCCTGGACCAACCTTACATGTCCACGTACATGAGACCGGTTCCACCGACTGACATGCAACTTGTTTTGCATAAAGGTGGTTGGCGGGTGTCTATTTCTCCTACTTTAGTTGAATTGGATTTGACTACGATGGTATTTGCAGAAGGTTAAATAGCAACTTGATAATCACCGTTGTGGTTTTGCGTACGTAAGAACGGTTCTTGCTAGTTGCCCGTAGCAGCCACGTAAAACTTGCAACAACAAAGTAGAGGACGTCTAACTTGTTTTTGTAGGGCATGTTGTGATGTGATATGGTCAAGATATGATATATGTAGATGTATGAGATGATCTTGTTTTGTAATAAGTTCATGACTTGCATGTCGATGAGTACGACAATCGGCATGAGCCTTAGGGTTGTTTTTAATTATTGTATGACATGCGTGTCAATCACTTAAGTGCCATGTAATTGCTTTACTTTATCGCTATGTGTTGGGGATATAGCTATCGGTTATGACCCACCCAGGAGAGGCCGGGTCAGCCCCAATGGCGGGTCACAGAGGAAGCCCAGTAACATTCAAGCTGATAGTTTATTAAAGCTTATAGAAGGTCTAGGCCCAGAGGCGGTTTAAGGCGTAATATTGTAAACCATTGTATGTAAGGAAAGACTTGTAGGAAAAGGCATGTAAAAGAAGTCACCGAGCCGGACACGCTTGATGAGCTGGCCGGGACTCTGTAGGCCGCCAGGCGTCTACCCGTGTATATAAGGAGACGGCCCGATGGCGGCTTAGGGCAAGCAACAAGAGATCGATAACCAAGCCGGCGAACTAGCCTCTTGGTGATCGAAACCCCCATCAATATCAACACAACTAGACGTAGGCTTTTACCTTCATCGTAAGGGGCCGAACTAGTATAAAACCTCTCGTGTCCTTTGTCCCGATTAACCCCTTTAAGCTTCCTAGTTGCGATGGCCCTATGACTAAGTCCTTCTGCTAGGACATCTGTCATGACAATTCCATGATAGTTGGCGCCCACTGTGGGGCCAGCGCACGGTGGATTTGAGTTCTTGAAGGGCAGCTTCGAAGGGCTCAAGGGATACGTTGTGGGCCGGATGACCAAGAGTCGTCGCGGCAAGCTCTACATCGACGACGAAGGCTGGGGCCCCGAGGCTAGCTCAATTGAGTACGGGTACCGGGCCCCCTTTGGCGGGATTCATGTCTTCACCGGCCGGATCGGCGAATCAGACCCTGAGCCGGACATCTGCACCGACATCGTCGAGACGACTTAGCGTGCGAGACCTGCCCAGGTTTGACCCGCCATAAACCATGCTTTTGTGGGTTGCATCCATGGAGGTGAACACTCGGAAGGATCAGTGGATGGCGGTGAGACGGCCATCTATTCAGACGCTACATCATCAACGGGCGAGACGGACTCGTTATATCAGCTACAGGATGGCATGCTTGGGGGCTGTTCCGATGGTAGCAGTATTCCGAACCCCTTTGAGCCGCCAAATCGAGCTGGAGTCTTCATGGCAGGCACCTAGCCTGGGCAGAACTCCACGGCTGCGGCAGCAGCGGCCACTGGGTCGGCGACGGCCGGGTCAGGAGATCCCACGCGCTCCCCGGCTCAGATATTAATGGACCTCACGGATAAGCTGACAGTTCTTTTGACTGCCGCGGTGGAGCCAGCAGATAAAGTTCAGCATGACGCGAAGGTGGCTCGGGTACGCGAAGAGATGGCACAGGCCAAGGAAAACTTAGCAGCTGAAGAGGTCAGGATGGCTGCGGAACGGGCGGCTTTGGACGCTCGTGCTCAGCAGCTTCAAGCAGAGACTTTCTGGCTCTAAGTGGATCTGAACGCTTCAAATGAGATCATGAGGAGAAGGCATCAGAAAACTCAATCACGTCTACCTCTGACGCTCGATCCCAGGAACCTTTTCCGTACACCTGGGACCGGTCCAAGTAACCCACCGGAAACAAATTGGATCACGACACCCGGAGCGCCGGTTCAGCCACGGACCATGGAACCCCCTCGCATGAATACCGCCCAGCCTCATTATGCGCCAACCCCGTCGGGTCACCTCTCCGATCCTTTGGAAAACCGCATTGCCGCGTCGGCTCGTTTGGCGGCTCTCCCGATTGAAGGCGACTCTCCGACAGTAGTCGAGACACGTAGGGTGAGGGAGCTTCTTCAGACAGCCCTGGCACAGCAGGATGTGTACTCTTATAGTCGAGATAGGATCCATTCAACCCCTCGCCCGAACCGGAGCCCGAGCTATAGCAGGCATATGGACTCAGCTGAGATGTCAAGCAACGCTCAACGCCGCAACCAGCCGCACAGGCATGAGCCGGTGCAGGCGGGAGCCCTTAACTTAGCGGATCAGGAGAGGATTCGACAAGAGGCTGAGCGGGCGATTCAACTAGCAGCTGAGCAGGCGGCTCATCAGATTTTCCCTGCTTATCCAGCAACCTCTGTTGAGGCAGGAGTAACCATAAGGACTAGAGGCGTTCCTTGCTTGGTGCCGGCTATACGTAATGAGCGCTTACCTAAGGACTTCAAGGGGCCTCGTAAAGTTCCTAACTACATGGCCGATTTGCAGCCTGGGGCATGGATCGAGAGTTACGAGATGGCAATGGAGCTTTTGGAGGTCAGCGATGCAGCAATGGCTAAGTACTTCACCATGATGTTGGATGGAACGGCTCGCACTTGGTTGAAAGGGTTGCCACCCAATTCCATCGGCTCATGGGCGGAGTTGAAAGCCCGGTTCATTCAAAACTTCAAGGACACATGTAAGCAACCTATGTCAATCATGGACCTGACTAACTGTAAGAAAGAGGAAGGGGAGTCCACAACCCATTGGGTGCGCCGGGTCAAGGAGATAATACATTTATCTGATAAGATGGATGCCGGATCGGCAGTCTTAATGTTGGAGAAAAATTGCCGTTTTGAACCTCTGAAACAGAAGCTAGGGCGGCTCAAGCGTGACTGCAATGACATGGGCCAGTTGATGGCGGCTCTGGTTAAGTATGCTGATTCTGATAATACCAAGGATCCCTTGTCTGACGAGGAGAAAACAGGGAAGGGAAAGAAGAACGACAACGACAAGGGTCACCAGCATAACCCAGCAAATCAGGGAGGTAATAAACGTAAGGCTGACGAGTTTGTGGCTAACACCAATGCGCAGGGAAACAATCAATGGCGCAAGGGTAGGCAGCCCCCTCGGTCGGGCGGGTCAGGTCCCACCCTTGAGCAACTATTGAATGAACCTTGTCCAAGACACGACACCCGGGAGAAGCCAGCCACCCATCTATGGAAGGATTGTACAATCATGAAGGCGTTCAAAAATTCCAACGCATTTGAAGGAGGTCACGGGCCTGGCGGCGGTTCAGGCGGAGGCAGCTTTCATGGCCCGGGCACCGGTTCAGGCGGAAGTGGTTTTCATGGTCAAAGCCATACAGGTAACCAGGGAAGTTACAATCAACAACCCGGCCAAGGCAATCAGCAGCAACAGTCCGGATATTAGAGAAACCCAAAATAGTTGAATAGTGGGCAATATCAATGTATTTACCACTAGCTTGTGCAAGAGGGACCAAAAGCTTCACAAGAGGGCTGCCAATGCCGTTGAGCCGGCGATTCCGCGTTACTTACGGTGGTCAGAATAGCCTATTGTGTGGAGCAGAGAGGATCATCCTCCCTGGATTGACAATCCGGGTCACTTGGCCTTGGTAGTAGTGCCTCAGGTTGGTGGATATAAGTTCACTAAAGTGCTCATGGATGGAGGCAGTAGCATCAATATCCTCTACTATGAGATGTTTCGTCGGATGGGGTTGACTGACAAGAGTCTTAAGCAATCCAACACCGTTTTCATGGTGTGCTACCTGGCAAGTCGGCATACCCAGTTGGCAAGATTGAACTGGAAGGAGCCTTTGGGGATGAATACGATTCCAGAGCGGAGAAATTAACCTTTGAGGTGGTTAAGATCAAAAGCCCATATCATGCTCTGTTTGGTCGGCCGGCTTACGCCAAGTCCATGGCTCGGCCGTGTTATGTGTATCTACAGCTCAAGATGCCGAGTTATAAGGGCACCATTACAGTACCTGGAAGCCAGAAAATAGCCCTGGAGTGTGAAGAAGGAGATGCTGCATATGCCGAGTCTGTTTGTGCAACAGAGGAGCTAAAGTTTTATAAAGACAATGTTGACCCGGCAGACATGACGTCTTTAAAGAAGCCAACAACGGAGAATGAACCGGTGTTGAAATTCAAGTCAGTTGATGACACCAAGATGGTTGATTTTGTGCCCGGCGACTCATCCAAGCAGTTCATCATCAGTGCCAATTTGGATCCAAAATAGGAAAGCGCGCTCATCGATTTCATCTGTGAGAAGCGGGACATCTTTGCATGGAAACCTTCTGACATGCTGGGTGTCCCGAGAGAACTCGCTGAGCACACTCTCAATATTGATCCAAAGTTTAAACCGGTCAGACAGTTTCTCCGACGGTTCAACGAGGAAAGGCGTAAAGCCATTGGAGAAGAGGTGGCCCGACTCTTGGCGGCCGGGTTCATTGTGGAAGTCTTTCACCCAGAGTGGTTAGCCAACTCGGTGCTTGTACTCAAGAAGAATGACACCTGGCGTATGTGTGTGGATTACACCGATTTAAACAAGGCTTGTCCAGCTGACCCTTTTGCTCTCCCCGGCATTGATCAGATCATCGATGCTACGACGGGTTGCGAATGTTTGAGTTTTCTGGATGCTTATTCAGGTTATCATCAGATCAAGATGGCAGTCAAGGACCAGGAGAAGACAGCTTTCATCACTCCGTTTGGAGCCTTCTGCTATGTGTCTATGCCCTTTGGGCTCAAGAGTGCCCATGCAACTTATCAACGGTGTATGCAGAATTGCCTTCACAGTCAGATTGGGCGTCATGTTCATGCTTATGTGGATGATATAGTGGTAAAGTCTAGGAAAGAGGAAACCTTGGTCATAGATCTGAAAGAGACCTTTGATAACCTCCGGGTTTACAAAATGATGCTTAACCCGACCAAGTGTGTTTTTGGAGTCCCAGCTGGCAAGCTCTTGGGTTTTTTGGTGTCCAACCGAGGTATTGAAGCTAACCCGGAGAAGATTCAGGCAATCACATCCCTAGCCAAACCAACATGCATCAATGACGTTCAACGGCTGGCGGGTCGTGTTGCTGCTTTGAGCCGGTTCATAAGCCGGTTAGGGGAGAAGGCGATGCTTTGTATCAGATGATGAAGAAAATGGATGATTTCGTTTGGAGCGATGCTGCAAACTCTGCTTTTGAGGATCTGAAGAAACACCTTGCTGAGCTGCCAGTCCTTGCTGCTCCAGTTGAGAAAGAGCCGCTATTGTTATACGTATCCACCAAATCACGAGCTATTAGTGTGGCAATTGTGGTGGAGCGTAAGGAGGTTGGCAAGGAACATCCGGTTCAACGGCCAGTTTACTACGTCAGTGAGGTGCTGATTGAATCTAAACAAAGATATCCACATTGGCAGAAGCTCGTGTATGGGGTATTCATGGCAAACCAGAAACTCAAACATTACTTTTAGGGTCACCCAATCACTATGGTTAGCTCTGCGCCTTTGGGAGACATCATCCAGAATAGAGAGGCTACTCGACGAGTCGCCAAGTGGGCCATTGAACTTGGGTCTCACGGGTTGAAGTATGTGCCACATACTGCGATCAAGTCTCAAGCGCTGGTTGACTTTATTAATGACTGGACAGAGATGCAGATGCTGGAGGAGAAACCAGACAACACATATTGGACGATTCAGTTTGATGGGTCCAGACAGTTGGAGGGCTCGGGGGCTGGAGTTGTGTTAACTTCCCCTCGAGGTGACAAATTTTGTTATGTGTTGCGGCTGATGTTTCCTTGCACTAACAAATATGAAGCGTTGCTCCATGGTCTTCGAATGGCTAGAGAGATGAGCCTGAGCCGGGTCCGGTGTCTTGGCGACTCGGATTTGGTAGCTTAACAGGTGTCAGGCAAGTGGGATTCCAAAGATCCTCTCATGGCAGCTTATCGTCGTGAAGTTGATGATATTGCAGGGCACTTTAAAGGTTATCAAGTGGAGCACATTGACCGTAGGAAGAACGAAGTGGCTGATGCTTTAAGCCGGTTGGGATATCAGTGTAAGCTGGTGCCACCTAACACTGTAGGATCGAAAGTATTTCTAGAGGGGGGGTGATTAGACTACTTGACCAAATAAAAACTTAACCTTTTCCCAATTTTAGTTCTTGGCAGATTTTAGCTATTGTAGGGCAAGTCAAGCAATCATCACACAATTCAAGCAAGCATGCAAAGAGTATATTGGCAGCGGAAAGTAAAGCATGCAACTTGCAAGAATGTAAAGGGATGGGTTGGAGAATTCAAACGCAATTGGAGACACGGATGTTTTTCCCGTGGTTCGGATAGGTGGTGCTATCCTACATCCACGTTGATGGAGATTTCAACCCACGAAGGGTAACAGTTGCGCGAGTCCACGGAGGGCTCCACCCACGAAGGGTAACGGTTGCGCGAGTCCACGGAGGGCTCCACCCACGAAGGGTCCACGAAGAAGCAACCACCCACAAAGGGTCCACGAAGAAGCAACCACCCACAAAGGGTCCACGAAGTAGCAACCTTGTCTATCCCACCATGGCCATCGCCCACGAAGGACTTGCCTCACTAGCGGTAGATCTTCACGAAGTAGGCGATCTTCTTGCCCTTACAAACTCCTTGGTTCAACTCCACAATCTTGTCGGAGGCTCCCAAGTGACACCTAGCCAATCTAGGAGACACCACTCTCCAAGAAGTAACAAATGGTGTGTAGGTAATGAACTCCTTGCTCTTGTGCTTCAAATGATAGTCTCCCCAACACTCAACTCTCTCTCATAGGATTTGGATCTGGTGGAAAGAAGATTTGAGTGGAAAGCAACTTGGGGAAGGCTAGAGATCAAGATTCATATGGTAGGAATGGAATATCTTGGTCTCAACACATGAGTAGGTGGTTCTCTCTCAGAACATATGAGTTGGAATTGTGTATGTGTTCTGATGACTCTCTCCTTGAATGAAGAGGAGGTGGAGGGGTATATATAGCCTCCACACAAAATCCAACCGTTACACATAGTTTTCCAATCTCGGTGGGACCAATCAAAAAACTCGGTCTGACCGAAAAGGTAAACCTAGTGACCGTTAGAGATTTTCGGTGGGACTGACATGCAACTCGGTAGGACCGATATGGTTAGGGTTTGGGCATAACGTAATCTCGGTGAGACCGATTACACAAACTCGGTGAGACCGATTTTGGTAATTAGCTAACCAGAGAGTTGGTCAGGCAAACTTGGTGGGACCGATTTGCTCTTTCGGTGAGACCGAAAAGTTACAAAAAGGAAACACTGAATTTACATTGCAATCTCGGTGGGACCGATTCGCTCATTCGGTGAGACCGAAAAGTTACGAAAGGGAAACAGAGAGTTTGCAATCCCATCTCGGTGAGACCGAGATCCCTATCGGTAGAACCTAATTGCTAGGGTTTGGCAGTGGCTTATGACAAGTGAAACTCGGTGGCGCCGGATAGAAAGAATCGATAGGACCGAGTTTGGCTTAGGGTTTAGGTCATATGTGGAAGTGGGAAAGTAGTTGAGGGTTTTGGAGCATATCACTAAGCACATGAAGCAAGAGGCTCATTAAGCAACACCTCATCCCTCCTTGATAGTATTGGCTTTTCCTAAAGACTCAATGTGATCTTGGATCACTAAAATATAAAATGAAGAGTCTTGAGCTTTTGAGCTTGAGCCAATCCTTTGTCCTTAGCATTTTGAGGGTTCCACTTTCACATCCATGCCATGCCAATCATTGAGCTTTCCTGAAATAATCATCTTGGAATAGCATTAGCTCAATGAGCTATATGTT
Organism: Triticum dicoccoides; assembly: GCF_002162155.2. Classification (NCBI taxonomy): domain Eukaryota; kingdom Viridiplantae; phylum Streptophyta; class Magnoliopsida; order Poales; family Poaceae; genus Triticum; species Triticum dicoccoides. The sequence continues at coordinate 628,715,241 of NC_041382.1, forward strand.
GTTATGAATTACCAAAACCACCTAGGGATAGTTGTACTTTCAATCTCCCCCTTTTTGGTAATTGATGACAACATATAGATCAAAGCTTCGACAAATGATAATAAGCATGAAATATATCGTCGCTTTGAGAAGTATGTGACAAGTGAGAGCTCCCCCTAAATTTGTGCATAATTAAAATTTGCTTTGGACTGCAAATGCACAAAGAGTTAGAGTCATGGGTTACTCTTCCATGTCACATACATCTTGGTGGAGCGCTTAAAATGATAAGAATGAAATACATGCACTCATCACCAAGAATAGTGAATGATCACATAAGATAGATAAGATATATCAAGCATGCATAAGTGTAGCTTATGATCAAACACATGATCATCAATGTCTCACGAGCAATGACATAGTATCTCAAGCACTCAAAAGCAAACAAAGTTCGAAAAACCACCAAATAAAGCAAGAGAGAATAAAAGCAACACTCTCTCTTGAAGCCTATGATCTATACATTTTCTCCCCCTTTGGCAACAAGTTACCAAAAAGTTCCTAGAAAATGCATAGTGCTAAGTCGACACTCAGGGTTGATCTTCAGGTGGTGGTGGAGTCCGGAGCACTCCAAGGACGAAGCCTTCTGTAGACGTGGTCGGAGTCGATGCTGAAGTGTACGCTGGAGCTGGTGGAACTGAGGCTGTAGCTGGTGCAGACGTGGTGGCTCTGGGGTCAGCAACTGGCACTGCAGACGACCTCGGACCTCGTGGCACTCTGGCAAAGGCATCAGTTGTAGTCTTGCCTCTCCTCTCCTGCATGTCATCCTGGAGCTGCTCCACTGCAGTCTGAATCTTTGTCACTTTGACATCCAAGTCATAGAACTTTTGTTCCATGATCCTCTCTAAGCTTGCCTAGTTCTGAGTTAGGGTAGCTAGTCCTTGCTCAATCCGCAGGGTGGATGCAATCAAGTAACCAAGCTGCTCTTGTTTGGTTTTCAGGAAATATTCAGATGCCTCCTCTTGAGTAGGCATCTTGGCAGCTTTCTCCTTCCTCGCCTTCTCCTTCTTGGCTTGTGCTTGGGCAGATGATGGCTCATTCTCAGTCATGACCACTTGATTATCTTCAAAATCTGGATGGATGGGCAGGTGTTCCTTGTCCAATAAGTATATCCCCATGCCCATCTTAGAGTTGACGAGCTCCTGAATCTGTGGGGCATATCCACAGCTCCTCTTCTGGTCTGCTGCTGTCCTCTTGATTGTTTCAATCATAAGGCTCATGACTTTGAATTTTTGTGGCACGTCAAAGATATGAAGCAATTTGATCGTGTGGCCCCTGATCATCTTGTGATCTCCAGACTTGGGCAATAGGGTGTGCCTAAGAATCCAGTTGATGGTTGGCAGCCCTGACAGAAGATAGTGTACTGAACCAAACTTGAACGTATCAAGTGCTTCATTTGGAATCTCCTTGTACATGTTTGACATTGAGTTGTGGTCCATCTTCTTCTTGGCATAAATGTCCAAGTCATCGTCATGCTCTTCTGGGGCATTAATCAGCTGAGCCCATTCAGCAACTGTAGACTGGTACCTCGTACCCTCTGACATCCATACAATCCTGCCATCTGGATAGAAATGGGCTGTGGAGTAGAACTGCATGATGAGTTCCTCGTTCCACTTTGTGAGCTTCTGCCCAACAAAGTCCTCTACTCCACATGCCTTGAAGCTGTCCTGCACTCCAGGGTAGTACTCTTTGTTGTCCTTGATGTATTGCCAATCAACCCATCTCATATCACAGACTATTGGCTTCTTGTCTAGCAGCACTGTCTCATAAAAGTCTTACTGCTCCTTGGTGTGAAACCTGTAGTCAACTGCAGTCCTTCTTCTTGAAGCATACGGGTCTGCTTCTCTCCACTTCCGGAGCCCTGAATCTCTCCTGAGTTTCATATCCTCAGCCACAGGATGAGCATCGTTGTGGTCTGGGATCTTGGGCTTGATCTTTCTAAGAACATTCTCTTCTTCTTCTTCTGTAGCTTCAGGCACTGGGGCCTTGTTCTTCTCAGTAGCTGGGATGCTTCTTGTGTTCCTCTTTGGCTTTGGCTTTGGAGCTGGCTTGGCCTTGGAAGCAGCTGCCCCTGTTCTTATGGCATCACCCATCAGCTTGGGTGCCTTAGGTGCTGGTGCAGCTACCTCTTCTTCTTCCTCCTCATCTTCCATGATGGAAGCCTTGCCAAGCACTCTGGCTACAGTTTTCTTCACCCTTTCTTTCCTCTTCTTGCCTTCAGCAGCAACTGGCTCAATGGGAGTGGGCTTCTCAGTTGAAGCTCTGGCCTTTGACATAGGCTGCCTGCCTGCTGGCCTTTTGATCTTCATCCCTGGTTTTATGCCCTGTGCTGGCTCAACTCTCTTGGAAGTTGCTTCCTCTTCTGCCACATAATCCTCATCTTCTGAGTCCGAGGTTCCCTTCTTTCTCTGTCTTGTGGCAGCTTTAGGTAGATTTCTAGGGGTGCTCCTGCTGCCATCATCTGAGGAACTGGAGGGACTAGTGCCCTCACTCATCTGCACTTGCTCTTCTGACATGTTCTGGCTATCACTTTGGTCTGACATGATGAACAAGCTGACTGCTGACCCTGTGAATAGCTTATAGATGATGTAGAATAGATGAGCATCACAAAATGCAGAGATTTTTGCAAAAGAATGATCCAAAAACTTAGTTTTAGTTTCCCACTGAAATCATCTCGGATCTACCGATTTTTAAACTCGGTGATACCGAAGCAGTTTTGGCACCTAAACTAGTGAACTCGGTTGGACCGAGTCACAGTTCGGTGGCACCGAGACTGCTAGGGTTTCACAGAGTTCCAAAATCGGTCACATCGATAAGTAATTCTCGGTCAGACCGAGTCTCACTTGTGCAATGGCATGAGCCAAATCGGTGGGACCGAGTTTTTCAACTCGGTGGGTCCGAGATGGTTTCGGCGGAAACCTAACCCTAAAATTTTCGAATTAAACCTAATCTACGAGTTCATTGACTGGATAGAAGTTTAACAAACGTGGCAAGAATCGTGATGATCGCAATGTGCTAAGAATCGGATTGGGGAATAGCACAAAGATCGAGTCTATACCCTAGTTCGGCGGAGACTCGCTACGGCGGCAACGGCGGGGTTGAATTTCCGTTGACGGCGACGGAGACCAGCGACTGGAGGCGGCTGGCGGCGAGAAGACGATCCGGAGACCAAGTTGGCAGAGCAGGCTATTGCGCGGGCGAAGGGGTTCAGAGAAATTTCCAAATTTTTGCCCGTGACTATATATAGCCCGACCCTGTCGGTGTGACCGAGTGGAACAACTCGGTGGCACCGAGATGCAAAACTGTATACAGTTGTTGCAACTCGATGTGACCGAATGGTCCAAATTGGTTGCACCGAGATCGAAAACCTAGATCAACTTAATGATCTCAGTAGGACCGAAAGTGGGGTATCAGTCAGACCGAGAATCATAAAGAGGTTTTGGAAGTTTAAGTCTATGACGAATCGGGGACTCTGAGCGCTCCTCACACAGAGTGGTTCGAATCTGACTTGATCAAATTTTGTGATGTAGCATGAATAGAGTTTGAGACAAGAAAAGCATAGATAGCTAGAGGAGGTTCTTAGGCATTCTTGTCCATCCACTTGGCAAAAGGAAATAAAACCAAACAATCAAAACAACAAGTGGATGTCCTCGAATGAGTAAAATATGCAACCAGCATGCTCACACAATAAGATGGCAAATGAAATATGTGACAAGGCATGCACAACCAATTCTAGCATCTATCAAGCAATTTGCGATGACAAGGTCATCTATATATGAGTATATTGACTTAGGAGTCAAGTGAGAACACTTGATCATAGGTCATACTCATCGTTTAAGCTCAAGTGGGGTTACCACTTTTACATAAAGCATTGTTGTGTTCACATCTTTAGAGTTGCTTTAGCTCAAGTCTTAGAGTAAAGCTCCCCCTAGATGTGATATCCCCCCTTAGAGGGATGAACTAACCTCGGGTTTTGTCGATGATGACTTCATGTAGATGTTGAAGATGTGGATGCTCAATGTCGATGTAGATCACTTGGAGCTATCCATTTGAGTGAATTGCACTTTCAATACCTACATGGGTTAGTCCCACAAGGAACAAACAAGGATATCCATAGACATAGAGTGATGCACACACAAGATGATGTCCATGAAAACTTTTAGGTTACCTTGTCCCTTGTCTTACCAACAAGAGGGTTTGTGACTCCTTGAACTAGTGCAAGATGTGGAAGTTGATTGCACTTGTTCTTGCCAAAATGATAAGAGTGAAGTATGTTGGCGAAGTCACCCTCAAGAACTCTCTAGTTCTTCTTCTTTTGGATCCACACCATCTTGATGGGAATCCTTGGAGTTGTAGTCATACTTGATGAAGTGGAACTTGAAGTAGTCTTGGGAATCCACTTGACTAAGGTCTTAGGAGCTTCTTCAAATGCATCAATTTCCTCTTGAAGCTTGTCCTTGCCTTTTTTCTTGTAGTCTTGTGGTGGAAGATCATCTTGAGCTTGTGTCCCCTTGAAAGAAGTATCATACTTCTCTTGTTGAGGAACAAACTTTGTCTTGGGGTATTGATCTTCTTCCCACTCAACTCCATTGGCATTGAATTTTCGTTCAAAACCAACACCTTGATTCTTCCGGTGCGTTCCTTGCTTGCGCACAATTTCCTCGAATTGCTTACTCCCGGCAAGGCTTTTGTACACTCCTTTCTCTATAATTCCCTTCAATAAGCTATTTTCTTGCTCAAGTGTAACTTGTCTAAGAGAATCATTAGTGGAATCAAGAGAACTACTAGAAGCAACAATATTGGATTTAGCATGATCATTGTTACTGCTAGAGGAAGAATCTTTCTTGTTCTTGTTACTAGACTTGACTTGAGGCATGTAAGTGGATAAGAGTAAACGCTTGGCAATGTAAGGAGAACTTTTCTTGCGGAGATCATCATTGATTGCTTTTAAGAACTCATGCTCTTGCTCAAGATTGAGCTTTTCAAAGTGTAATTTCTCATGAGCTCTTAAAAGTTCTCGATGATCTTCGAAGATAGTTTCATGAGCTAACTTAAGAGTGTTTAGTTCTTTAGTTAGAGCCTCAATCTTCTCCTTATCATTGTCATTCGTTTTATCTTGATTAGCATGATTAATTGACGTTTCATCATAGTATTCATCACTAGAGTTGTCAACAAGCAAATCATCACCTAACAAGTCATCTTCATCACTATTGAAATCAACATACTCGGGGTGTGTTACCTTAGGACCTTTGGTCATGAAGCATCTTCCAATTACTTCATTTGGTGAGTCAATGATGTCGTAGGAGTTGGTTGACACAAGTGCTAGACCGGCAACACCTTCATCTTGAGTATCTTCGGAGTCGGAGTGATAACTTCTCTCGGAGTGGCTGTCGGAGTCGGAGCCGGATACCCATTCACCAACATGAGCTTTATGTCTTCGTTTTGTGTAGCTCCTTGATGATTTTTCCTTCCTTTCCGAATCCTTGCTTCTCCGTGAGTATCTTCGTTCATAACGATCATCTCTACTCCTTCTCTCTCTTGGTGGTGATTCTTTGCTTCTTCTTTTTGGAGAATCTTCTCTTCTCTTGTAGGGAGCCATACACTCACTAGAATAGTGTCCGGGTCTTCCACAACTGTAGCAGTTTCACTCTCGACTAGAAGATCTTTTGTCATTGTAGGACCTTGACTTGAAGCTTCTATCTTTGCTTCTACTCTTGTAGAACTTGTTGAAGTTCTTCACCATTAAGCTCAATTCTTCATTGAAGTTTTGTTTCTCACTTGATGATGTAGGGGCTTCACATGAGGCTTTGTAGGCACCACTTGATTTGTTGTGAAGTTCCTCTTTATCCTTAAGTGACATCTCATGAGCAACAATTCTTCCAATCACCTCCGTTGGCTTGAGATCTTTGTAATTGGGCATCATTTGGATCAATGTGCACACGGTATCATATTTTCGATCCAAGGCTCTTAGAATCTTCTTGATGATGAATCTATCGGTCATCTCTTCACTTCCTAAGCCGGCAATCTCATTTGTGATGAGAGCAAGCCTAGAGTACATTTCAGTGACACCTTCACCATCCTTCATTTTGAACTTGTCAAGTTGACTTTGAAGCACATCCAACTTGGATTCCTTGACGGAGTCGGTACCTTCGTGCATATCAATCAAAGTGTCCCAAATTTCCTTTGCATTCTCAAGACGGCTGATTTTGTTGAATTCTTCGGGGCACAATCCGTTGAAGAGAATATCACAAGCCCGCGCATTATATTGCAACATCTTCAACTCATCCGTGGTAGCTTCACGGTTTGGTTCTTTCCCATCAAAGAAGTCACCTTGCAAACCAACACACACAATAGCCCAAACGGCGGGGTTATGTCCAAGAATATGCATTTTCATTTTATGCTTCCAACTAGCAAAATTAGTACCATCAAAGTAAGGACCTCTACGGTGATAATTTCCCTCGCTAGACGCCATACTCTCCTAGGTTGTGAAACCAAGGCTATGACCACCAAAAGCTATGGAGATCAAAGCAAATGGAGACCAAAGCTCTGATACCACTTGTAGGATCGAAAGTATGTCTAGAGGGGGGGGGTGATTAGACTACTTGACCAAATAAAAACTTAACCTTTTCCCAATTTTAGTTCTTGGCAGATTTTAGCTATTGTAGGACAAGTCAAGCAATCATCACACAATTCAAGCAAGCATGCAAAGAGTATATTGGCAGCGGAAAGTAAAGCATGCAACTTGCAAGAATGTAAAGGGAAGGGTTTGGAGAATTCAAACGCAATTGGAGACACGAATGTTTTTCCCGTGGTTCGGATAGGTGGTGCTATCCTACATCCACGTTGATGGAGACTTCAACCCACGAAGGGTAACGGTTGCACGAGTCCACGGAGGGCTCCACCCACGAAGGGTAACGGTTGCGCGAGTCCACGGAGGGCTCCACCCACGAAGGGTCCACGAAGAAGCAACCACCCACAAAGGGTCCACGAAGAAGCAACCACCCACAAAGGGTCCATGAAGTAGCAACCTTGTTTATCCCACCATGGCCATTGCCCACGAAGGACTTGCCTCACTAGCGGTAGATCTTCACGAAGTAGGCGATCTCCTTGCCCTTACAAACTCCTTGGTTCAACTCCACAATCTTGTCGGAGGCTCCCAAGTGACACCTAGCCAATCTAGGAGACACCACTCTCCAAGAAGTAACAAATGGTGTGTAGGTAATGAACTCCTTGCTCTTGTGCTTCAAATGATAGTCTCCCCAACACTCAACTCTCTCTCATAGGATTTGGATCTGGTGGAAAGAAGATTTGAGTGGAAAGCAACTTGGGGAAGGCTAGAGATCAAGATTCATATGGTAGGAATGGAATATCTTGGTTTCAACACATGAGTAGGTGGTTCTCTCACAGAACATATGAGTTGGAATTGTGTATGTGTTCTGATGGCTCTCTCCTTGAATGAAGAGGAGGTGGAGGGGTATATATAGCCTCCACACAAAATCCAACCGTTACACACAGTTTTCCAATCTCGGTGGGACCGAAGCAAAAAACTCGGTCTGACCGAAAAGGTAAACCTAGTGACCGTTAGAGATTTTCGGTGGTACTGACATGCAACTCGGTAGGACCGATATGGTTAGGGTTTGGGCATAACGTAATCTCGGTGAGACCGATTACACAAACTCGGTGAGACCGATTTTGGTAATTAGCTAACCAGAGAGTTGGTCAGGCAAACTCGGTGGGACCGATTTGCTCTTTCAGTGAGACCGAAAAGTTACAAAAAGGAAACACTGAATTTACATTGCAATCTCGGTGGGACCGATTCGCTCTTTCGGTGAGACCAAAAAGTTATGAAAGGGAAACAGAGAGTTTGCAATCCTATCTCGGTGATTCCGAGATCCCTACCGGTAGAACCGAATTGCTAGGGTTTGGCAGTGGCTTATGACAAGTGAAACTCGATGGCGCCGGATAGAAAGAATCGGTAGGACCGAGTTTGGCTTAGGGTTTAGGTCATATGTGGAAGTGGGAAAGTAGTTGAGGGTTTTGGAGCATATCACTAAGCACATGAAGCAAGAGGCTCATTAAGCAACAGCTCATCCCTCCTTGATAGTATTGGCTTTTCCTAAAGACTCAATGTGATCTTGGATCACTAAAATATAAAATGAAGAGTCTTGAGCTTTTGAGCTTGAGCCAATCCTTTGTCCTTAGCATTTTGAGGGTTCCACTTTCACATCCATGCCATGCCAATCATTGAGCTTTCCTGAAATAATCATCTTGGAATAGCATTAGCTCAATGAGCTATATGTTGTTATGAATTACCAAAACCACCTAGGGATAGTTGCACTTTCAAACACCTTTTGGATATTTTGCATGACCCGTCTGTTAAGTTACCTACAGAAGAAGATCTAGCCGTTCCTGACCCGGAGGCGCAGTTGGTGGCGGCTCTTCACGTCATCCCATATTGGACAGTGCCGTTCTTGGCTCACATGACCCGGGGCGAGCTGCCAGCGGATGAGACCCTGGTCCGATAGATAACCCGGTGGTCTAAGTCAATGATGATTTCTGACGGAGAACTATACCATCGTAGCGTCTCTGGAGCGTTTCAACGGTGTGTTTCCCCTAAAGAAGGCCAAGAAATACTTCGTGAGATCCATGAAGGCGATTGTGGTCATCACGCCGGGTCAAAATCTCTGGTGGCGAAAGCTTTTCGTCATGGTTTTTACTGGTTGACGACTCACGCTGATGTAGAAGATCTGGTCAGTAGATGTGATGGATGACAAAAATTCACACGACGAGCGCATGTGCCGGCTCAAGAGCTGCGGACGATTCCAATCACTTGGCCGTTCGCGGTCTGGGGGCTTGACATGGTTGGACCTTTCAAAAGGTCTAAGGATAAAAAGACACATCTTTTAGTGGCAGTTGACAAATTCACAAAGTGGGTTGAGGCAGAACCAGTGAGTAAGTGTGATGCGGCCACAACGGTCCAGTTCATGAAAAAGGTGATCTTCCGTTTTGGTTTTCCACACAACATTATCACTGATAATGGCACCAATCTATCTCAAGGGGCTATGGATGAGTTCTGTCAGTGCGAGCATATCCGTCTTGATGTTTCTTCTGTAGCTCATCCTCAATCCAATGGTCAGGCTGAGAGAGCAAATCAGGAAATCTTAAAAGGTCTCAAGCCCCGGCTTATGGTTCCTTTGCAGCGAACACCGGGTTGTTGGGTCGAGGAGTTACCCTCAGTGCTGTGGAGTATCAACACCACCCCTAATAGGTCTATAGGTTATACACCTTTCTTCATGGTTTATGGAGCGGAAGCAGTATTGCCTAGTGACATTCGTCATGACTCGCCCTATGTGGCGGCTTATGTTGAAGCTAACAATGAACAAGCCAGACAGGATGCACTTGACTTGTTAGATGAGGAAAGAAACTTAGCGGCGGCTCAATCAGCAATTTATCAACAAGACCTGCGCCGTTATCACAGTCGCCGGGTTAAGTCCAGGACTTTTCAAGAAGGTGACCTGGTGCTCCGGCTCATCCAGGATCTGTCAGATGCACACAAGCTATCCCCACCTTGGGAAGGACCCTTTGTGGTCAGCAAGAACTTAAACAACAGGTCATATTACCTCATTGACGTTCGAGAGCACAAAGACTCACGTAAGTCGGAGGAGGAGACCCGCCAGCCATGGAACATTGCTCAACTTCGGCCATACTACACTTGAGCCATCGACTCTCATCATGTACATACTTTGAGGTTGTACATACTATGATAAGTAATAAAGCAGGACCATCGGTCTCTTTTCTTTTCAAAGATTACGCATCTTTACTATTTTTTACTACTATTTTCAAATGACTATTAAGGAGCTGATCATATTTGAATCAAGTCTAACCTTTTTTGGTCCAGCTTATGATCGTATTCGAATCTAGCTGCAAACTATCAAGGTCACTTGGGGGCTTCCTGTTCAAACATAGGTCGTATTTGAACCAAAGAGAGATAGCTGTCGTAAACCTCTTGATCGGCTCAAAGCCAAACTCACTAGGGGGCTTCTTGATCATATTCGAATCACAACTTAACCCCTTTTGGGCCCGACTTGGATCGTATTTGAATCAGGGTCGTTAAAAACCTCTCAAGGTCATTTGGGGGCTTCCTGTTCAAACATAGGTCATATTCGAACCAAAGAGAACATAGCTGTCGGTACCCTTTTGATCGGTGCAACGCCAAAGCCACTGGGGGCTATGTGATCGTATTCGAATCTTAGCTTAACCCCTTTGGTCCGGTTTACTGATCGTATTCGAATTAGAAAACCCCCAACCTTTAGTTACAAGCCTAATTTTGTTTACCACCTGTTATTTGTCTTATTGGTTTTTTGTTGTCTCAATAATCAATCATGGTCTTTTCACCGGCTTCACTATTTGACAACAAGCTGCCAGGGCATGATAATCATCAGGTATTCAGAAACATTGACTTCTCGCAAAGACTTGATTATCAACCTCATCACCCGGGTCATATAAACTGGTGGTCTGGAGGTAAAAGATACAGGTATGGCTATTGTTTATGAACAATTTCCTTCTGTATTAATCAAAGGTTATTTCAACCTTGTTTTCTTTTTTACGTCTGGTTCCATTTTCTACCATGACAAAAATATTGGCTATAAACCGGGTGTTCTGACCCATTCGGTACTAAGCCGCCAAGCCAGTTTTTCCCTTTTATCTACAGAAACAGAGCGGAAATATTGCAGGGACAACCATAAATATGATGCATATATTGACATCAGCAAACACAGAATCACACACGGTGTCTTATGCGCGATGGCATAGGCAAATTATGTAGTGTTTTCACAGCTAATCTATTACAAGGCTTTAAAAAGCCCATGAAGATGGTCCTCACTCCTCGCTCACTGCTTTCTGCTAATTGGAGGTTAGGTTTTGACCAATCAAAACCGTCTACAGCAGTAAATTCTGCTTCTTCATCAATCAAGCCGGCTGGGTCAATATCCGGAGCAAATGTATGCTGACAAACCGGTGGGATAAGATCGATCACTTTATAGGAGGGAGTCGCCATCTTCTTATTGTCCAAGTCAAAACCCGGCTAGTATTTATCGATATTTGTTTCATCTCCAAGAATGGTGGCCTGAGGTCGCACCTCCCTCACGCAAGCAACGAAGTCATCCTGTTCAAACAGTGACCCGTCTTCCTTTACCGTGGGGTACTGAGGGAGTCCTGGATTAGGGGGTGCTCGGATAGCCGGACTACACCTTCAGCCGGACTCCTGGACTATGAAGATACAAGATTGAAGACTTCGTCCCGTGTCCGGAAGGGACTTTCCTTGGCGTGGAAGACAAGCTTGGCGATACGGATATGTAGATCTCCTACCATTGTAACCGACTCTATGTAACCCTAACCCTCTCCGGTGTCTATATAAACCAGAGGGTTTTAGTCCGTAGGACAACATACAGAATAACAATCATACCATAGGCTAGCTTCTAGGGTTTAGCCTCTCTGATCTCGTGGTAGATCTACTCTTGTACTACCCATATCATCAATATTAATCAAGCAAGACGTAGGGTTTTACCTCCATCAAGAGGGCCCGGACCTGGGTAAAACTTCGTGTCCCTTGCCTCCTGTTACCATCCGGCCTAGACGCACAGTTCGGGACCCCCTACTCGAGATCCGCCGGTTTTGACACCGACAGGTACCCTCTGGCTACATCCGCCGGGTCTAGATCTGGCACCCAAGCCTTGGAGCAGCTTAGAGCAGTTAAAGCCTCGGCTCTAGCACAGGAGCGCTTGACTTCTTGGAACCTGGTGGGTAAGATTGACAGCTTCTTTAAGACATCAATGAGCCGGTTGGGTCCTTGATTGGCAGGAGAGATAGCAGTAAGTGCCCCTTGTGCGCCAATGTACAATTGTTCCACTAATGTATACATCGCCTTCAGTTTAGTCACATTGTCTTGGCTCAGGTTCTTGCCTCGTGGGCCTGCACATGGTTTTAAAAACAAAGGGTCAGCTAGCTTTTTGTATTCTGGTCCAAAGAAGGTCAAAAAGGTCAGTACAGATGACTTACCAAAGATGGCGGACACCATTTGAGACACCCGGTCCTTTAAACCGGTCAGCTCCGTCGTAACCTCTTCAAGGGCTGGTTCAGCTTTCTCGGCGCGTTGTGTCAGCAACGTTTTTTCTCCAGCCCAGTTTTTCTTCTTGGCAGTAAAGCTGGTTTTTAATTTTTCTGTCTCAGATAGACTTAATTGCAGTTTGGAGTCAGCAGACTTGATTTCTGCCTCCTGATCTGCCAGCCGGGTCTTCGCATCAGTTAATTGCGAGCTCAATTCAGATAAGGCATTCTGCAAAACATACCCAGATGAGTCAAGATTTCAATTAAGGTTCAACATTCAAGATTCAAGTTTCAAGTACTTTGCACTGCAAAACCACTTGGCACTTTGGGGCTAATGTATGCCAAAACAATTTCTTATGACTCTAACATACTTTAAGTCCCAAGTACTTTACAAAGTAACAACACTTGGCACTTGGGGGCTAATGTATGCTATTCAGCAAATTTCTCAAGGTTAAGCCGGATTACAATGTTTTTTGGATTCCGCACAAGACAGTTCTGAAAATTCAAAGAACCGTCTCATTTATGGTCAAATGAACCGGCCCTTGGGGGCTACAGGTGAAGCTTTATTCTATTTTATTGGACTCCAGAAAAATCTAAAGGTAAAGTCTTAGCCTATATCATAAAGTCTACAGATCATTCCAGTTTTCTCATAATCTGAAGACTTTGGGGCTGGCAGAATATAAGTAAGCCGGAAGAACATACCTCGTACTTCAGCTGCAACTGCTTGACCATTTCGATCTCCGAGTCACGGCTGGAGTGCACATGGCTGAGATAGCCGGATAATATGTCATTGGCATTCAGATGGTCATAATGCGAAATATCAAAACACACTTTTTGTTTCTCCAGCGCCTCTTGTTTCACAGTATGACGAGCCAACATGGTGGGATTCCCCGGCTCAATGAAGTGGCTTCCAGTGATCAGAACATCTTGAGCAGACGGTGATGGCGGCTTAGCCGAGCTGGACGGTCCAGTAGCAGATGGGTTAATGGTGGTACCGTCAACTGACGGCTCAGGAAGATTTACTTCAGCATTGACAGGCGGGTCTTCTGGAGCTTCAGTCAATGGAGGAGAAGATGGCATGGCCGGTTCAGATGCAAGGACTGGCGGGTTTTCCACCGGCTTAGTTACCTTGGCCTTCTTGGACTTGGCTTGGCCACTAAGAAAGATATTGTGAAACAGTCAGTATAAAAAAGAAGTTTGAAAGATATGGAGGAAAGAGGATTTTTTCCTTACCTAGGGGCAGTCTTGAAGGACGGAAATTGGGTCTGAGACGAGTCACCAGAAGAGCGAGACACCTCCTGCAAAGATAAAACAAAGTAAGTAATGCAAGGGAGAAGATCCATTAACAGAAAGTCAAAGACAAAGAAATAAACCTCATTCTGGCGTTTTTGAGGAGTCTGTTGAAGAACAGTAGGTGGTTCATCATCATTCCGGGTCTGACGGCGGCTCTCGTGTTGCTGCTTTTTCAAAAGAAAATGAGGATCCAGATAAGCCAAAGGGTGTGAAAACCTTACTTTCCGGGTTACCAGTCGAACTTTCTGTCTTGGCAAATGGGCTGAGTCGGAGGAAATAGTAACCTCTTCTTCCATGGCTTGACTAGCCCCTGTGTTGGCAATGATTAGTGTTAATAAGATTATTAAAAAGTTGGCCAAGGGAGTCAAGGGCTACCTCCGACTCAGAAGTATCATCAAGCTTCAAGAGATCTTCAGCGGTGCTTTTCTTCTTCTTCTTAGATCTCCGGGTCATTTTCTTGGCGGTTATGGCGGCAGCGCTGGCTTTCTTGGCGGCTTCGTGATCATACTTGGCTTTCCAGAAATCAGATTTGTCCTAGAAACAAACAAACAAGATGAAAGGTCATGCAAGTATTTAAAATAGCTGAGGAAAATGCAAAGAGGAAGAGGGCAGATGTTCTTTACCTCTGGCACCGGGTTAAGCTTGCAGAAAGGGTTTAACCCGACTTAACTGCAGTCTTCGTATTTACCGTTCACCAGAAGAGTTGACATTGAAACAATATCTTCTTCCATTAATTGAACAGAGCTGTGACGAAGAGAGTCATCTGGGCCTCCACCATATTCGTACATCAGTTTGGATCGGCGGCTTAGAGGGATGACCCACCATGCAACCCAGCAACAGGTTAAGTCAACTCCGGTTAAACCGTTACCTAATAAGGCATTAATCCTTTTGATTCATGGGATCAGCCTCTTGCGTTCGGCAGCAGTAAGCTTGTCAGGGAGCACGAATTTGGAGTCAAGACACTCGGCGCGATAACCCGGCAGTGGCTTCTCGTTTGCTGGTGAAGTGTCTTGATAATAGAACCAAGTCTGATTTCAGTCTTTTGGATGACTCGGCAAGACTATGAGGGGGAAAATAGCACCATGTCGACACTGAATTGAGATGCCTCCAAGCTCCAAGCTAGGGCTGCTGGTACACTCGTTCTACCGGTTCAGATAAAATACTCTCTAAAGAGTTCCACGGTCGGCTCTTCCTGAAGGTACACCTCGCAGAGCACTTGGAAGTTGCAAATATTGGATATGGAATTGGGCCCAATATCTTGAGGGTGGAGTTTGAAAAAATGGAGGACATCTTTGAAGAACTTTGAGCCGGGCGGTGAAAAGCCACGGTTCATGTGGTCAGAAAAGAAAATGACTTCACCATCTTTTGGATTGGGCCGTTCCTCCTCCGGGTCAGGCGCACGGTAGGACATAACATTCTTCCCTAGAAAAAAACCTATGTTAAAGAATTCCTTCAGATTGTCCTCAGTGACTGTTGAGGGAACCCAGTTGTAGACAGCCGGCGCTTTGGATGGCATGATGTTCAAAAATGAACTGAAAAGAAAGGCAACATGCCGGTTCAATTCAATAATAATAGTGAAAGTAAAAGATGATACAGGGAAGTAATGGCGGCTTAAATAAGGGCCAATGTCATATAAGGAAAAGTAAGCCGGCACAGTAAGCCGCCATGACTATAGACATTTGAGAAATATCAGCGGCAGAATTGGTTAAGTATGGAGACAAACAAGTTTCTTAACTTCTGGATATTATTATGGATCAAATGGCCGTTCAAAAGGAAAAATTTCCTAGACCTAAAAATATAGCCCAGATGAGTTCATCAGTTCTAATGCGGCCTTTGTACCAGAAAAAGGGGTCTACTAATGTCAAAGAGTAGGCACCAAACAACTACCGCATAAGCATACATCTCTTTTTGGATCAAGAAGAGGCAGCAGTGGAAGAACTGTGAAGAACCGCGAAGAACTATGAAGAACATGCAGGAAAACCTAGAAGCTCTAAATGCGGATCTGAGGAATGGAGGGCGAATACTTACGGCCACAGATTCCTCCACGGAAGATCGCTGCCGTTCTCTGAACCGATTCTGGTTGATGCAGCGGCCAAAGTCGACGACAACGAGATGCGCTGCAATGGCGGCGGGGCTCGAGCTGCAGTGGAGTTGTGAGAGGAAGAAGACGAAGAAGAGAGAGGAATGAGAAAAGACCGTGGCGTGCCTATTTATAAGGGGATAAGCCAACAGGCGGGCGCGAAAATCAAGGAAGACCCGAATAATGGTTATCTAACTAAATGGACGCCTCGATTCTCGGAAGGCATTAAAGATGAAGATCCGTTGGAGATGACGTCATAAAAGTTTTTTGTGTTTTCCAGAGATGACATCATGGCGGGTTACAAAAACTTCTGCGAGGAAAGGAAGATGGATTTCCAGAGATCCGTTAGCAATAGTTGTAGAAGAAATAGTTGGCGAGACGACCCCGACACTATGATGGAGATCAAGGTGTCATGCTGGTGACAATGGAGATCATGCCAATGCTTTGGAGATGGAGATCAAAACCATAAGATGATGATGGCCATATCATGTCACATATTTTTGATTGCATGTGATGTTTATCCTTTATGCACCTTATTCTGGTTAGAACGAGGTAGCATTACAAGATGATCTCTTCACTTAATTTCAAGATAAAAGTGTTCTCCGTGGGTATGGATCGTTGCCAAAATTCGCCATTTCGAAGCACCTTGTGATGATCGGGTGTGATAGATTCTACGTTCACATACAACGGGTGTAAGCCTGTTTTACACATGTAGAATACTTGTGTTAAACTTGACGAGCCTAGCATGTACATACATGGTCTCGGAACACTGGAGACCGAAAGGTCGAACATGAGTCATATAGTAGATATGATCAACATAGAGATGTTCACCATTGAAGACTACCCCATCTCACGTGATGATCGGACATGGGTTAGTTGATTTGGATCATGTATCACTTAGACAACTTGAGGGATGTTGATTCAAGTGGGAGTTTATTAGTAATTTGATTATTTGAACTAAAATTTATCATGAACTTAGTCTTGATAGTTTTTGCATATCTATGTTGTAGATCAATGGCCCGTGCTACCGTTCCCTTGAGTTTTAATGTGCTCTAGAGAAAGCTAAGTTGAAAGATGATGGTAGAAACTACATGGACTGGGTCCATAACTTGAGGATTATCCTCATTGCTGCACATAAGAATTATGTCCTTGATGCACCGCTAGGTGACAGACCTGTTGCAGGAGCTGAAGCTGATGTTATGAACGTCTGGAAAGCTCGATCTGATGACTACTCAATAGTTCAGTGTGCCATGCTTTACGGCTTAGAAGCGGGACTTCGAAAGTGTTTTGAACGCCATAGAACATATGAGATGTTCCAAGAGCTGAAGTTAATATTTCAATAAAATGCTCGGATTGAGAGATATGAAGTCTCCGACAAGTTCTTTAGTTGTAAGATGGAGGAGAACAGTTTTGTCAGTGAACACATATATACTCAAAAATTTTGGGTATCATAACCAACTTGACTCAACTGGGAATTGATCTTCCAGCTTAGAGTGTTATTGACAGAGTTCTCCAGTCACTGCCACCAAGCTACAAAGGCTTCGTGATGAACTACAACATGCAAGGGATGACGAAAACGATTCCTAAGATCTTCACGATGCTGAAATCAGCGGTGGTAGGAATCAAGAAGGAGCATCAAGTGTTGATGGTTAACAAGACCACTAGTTTCAAGAAAAAGGGCAAGGGAAAGAAAGGGAACTTCAAGAAGAATGGCAAGCAAGTTGCCACTCCCAGGAAGAAACCCAAAGCTGGACCCAAGCTTGAAACTGAGTGCTTCTACTGCAAAGGGAATGGTCACTGGAAGCAGAACTGCCCCAAATACTTGGCAAATAAGAAGGATGGCAAAGTGAACAAAGGTATATTTGATATACATGTTATTGATGTGTACCTTACTAATGCTCGTAGTAGTGCCTGGGTATTTGATACTGGTTCGGTTACTCATATTTGAAACTTGAAACAGAAGCTGTGGAATAAATGAAGATTGGCTAAGGACGAGGTGACGATGTGCGTGGGGAATGGTTCCAAGGTCGATGTGATCGCCGTCGGCATGCTACCTCTACATCTACCTTTGGGATTAGGTTTAGACCTCAATAATTGTTATTTGGTGCCAGCGTTGAGCATGAACATTTGATCTGGATCTTGTTTATTGCGAGACGATTATTCATTTAAGTCAGAGAATAATGGTTGTTCTATTTATATGAGTAATATCTTTTATGGTCATGCACCTTTGATGAATGGTGTATTCTTGTTGAATCTCGATCATACTGATACACATATTTGTAATATTGATGCCAAAAGATGGAAAGTTGATAATGATAGTGCAACATACTTGTGACACTGCCATTTAGGTCATATTGGTGTAAAACGCATGAAGAAACTCCATGTGGTTGGACTTTTGGAATTTCTTGATTATGAATCATTTGATACTTACGAACCATGCCTCATGGGCAAGATGACTGAAATTCCGTTCTCCAGAACAATTGAGCGAGCTAATGACTTATTGGAAATAATACATACAGATGTATTTTGTCCAATGAGTGTTGAAGCACACGATGGGTATCGTTAGTTTCTAACCTTCACAGATGGTTTAATTAGGTATGGGTATATCTACTTGATGAAACACAAGTCCAAAACATTTGAAAATTTCAAAGAATTTCATAGTGAAGTGGAGAATCATTGTAACAAGAAAATAAGGTTTCTACGATCTGATCGCGGAGGCGAATATTTGAGTTACAAGTTTGGCCTTCATTTAAGACAATGTGAAATTGTTTCACAACTCAAGCCACCTGGAACACCACAGCGTAATGGTGTGTCCGAACGTCGTAACAATACTATATTACGTATGGTGCTTTCTATGATGTCTCCTACCGATTTGCCTTTATCATTCTAGGGTTATGCATTAGAGACATCCGCATTCATGTTAAATAGGGCACCATCTAAATGCGTTGAGACGATACTGTATGAACTATGGTTTGGCAAGAAACCTAAGCTATCGTTTCTTAAAGTTTGGGGATGTGATGCTTATGTCAAAAGGCTTCAACCTGATAAGCTCAAACCCAAAGCGGAGAAGTGCATCTTCATAGGATATCCTAAAGAAACTATTGGGTATTGATAATCCCCAAGTGCATGGAATCATCATAGCAATTTCCAATGGTGGAAATGATAAGTATGGAGTGTCGAACCCACAAGGAGCTAAAGGTAAGATCAAAATTCTCTCAAGTCCTATCTGCCACTAAAATGACTCTACGTACACCGAACGTTTGCTTCCAACTAGAAAGCATAAATAAAACTACGTTGTGGGTATGAAGAGGATAACTTTTATGGTATCAGAGAGAAAAAATATAAAAGTAGGGGCTATTATCCTAAAGTTAGAATATATTACTAAATATTATAAATAGCGAGTCTAGAATAATGATGGGTCGGTGTGCGGATTATCCTAGGCAATCGTTAACAAGACCGGTAGTCGTCATCGCAATTTCATATGAGGGAGAGGCATAAGCTAGCATACTTTATCTTCTTGGATCATATGCACTTATGATTGGAACTCTAGCAAGCATCCGCAACTACTAAAGGTCATTAAGGTAAAACCCAACCATAGCATTAAAGCATCAAGTCCCCTTTATCCCATAAGCAACAAACCCCTTACTTGGGTTTATGCTTCTGTCACTCAAGCAACCCACTATAAGCGAATAATGAACGTATTGCAACACGCTATAGCGGGAATCCCTCACGCTTGCGCGACACGGAGGGCACAATAGGACAACACAAAATAAAACATACAACTCATACCAATCTAGATCATCAATCAACCCAAAGACAAATGATATCTACTAAAAACATCATAGGATGGCAACACATCATTGGATCATAATATGTGGCATAAAGCACCATGTTCAAGTAGGGATTACAGCAGGGTGCGGGAGAGTGGACCGTGTAAAATAGATGAGCATGGTGATGTTGATGAAGACGATCACCGCGGCGACGATTCCCCTCCGATGGCACTCCGGCGCCACCGAGAGAGAGGAGGAGAGGTTCTTCCCCTTGTGCTTCATCCTCCATGGCCTCCCCCCTGGATGGGGAGAGGTTCTCCCTCTGGATCTTGGCCTTCATGGCGATGATGGCCCCTCCGGGACCCTCCTCCATAGCCTCCGGTGATGATGGCCCCCTCTGGCAGGGTGCCCGAGAGGGCCTAGATTAATTTCTCGTGGCTACAGAGGCTTGCGGCGGCAGAACTTCCGATCTAGGTTTTTTTCTGGAGGTTTGGGTATTTATAGGAGAGGTTGGCATCGAGAACAAGTCAGGGGCCCCACGAGAAGTCCACGAGGCACAGGGGCGCGCCCTAGGGGGGTGGGCGCGCCCTCCACCCTCGTGGGGCCAACGGGCCTCCCCTTCGGTAACTCTTCGTTCCAGTATTTTTTATATTTTCTTGGAAAATTATCCGTTGATTTTCATCGCATTCCGAGAACTTTTATTTCTGCACAAAAACAACACCACGGTAGTTCTGCTAAA
Source organism: Triticum dicoccoides (assembly GCF_002162155.2). Classification (NCBI taxonomy): domain Eukaryota; kingdom Viridiplantae; phylum Streptophyta; class Magnoliopsida; order Poales; family Poaceae; genus Triticum; species Triticum dicoccoides. Next base: position 628,735,261 of record NC_041382.1, read on the forward strand.
AACAGCATCAGTCCGGGTTAGTTCTAATCAAATCATACCAAAATCATATAAAACTATTGTAAACATGACACGAATACTTCATAAATTATAGATACGTTGGAGACGTATCAGCATCCCCAAGCTTAATTCCTGCTCGTCCTCGAGTAGGTAAATGATAAAAGAAATAATTTATGAAGTGTGAATGCTAGCAAGTGCATAAGTTTGATCAATGATAGTTCCAATCACTTTTTCTAGCATCATTATATATCATAACAGTAGCTCAACTCATGAAATTTCTCATGATCAAGTAACCAGCTATTCACATGTTAAAGTACATATCATAAACTTTCTTGAAAACTAACAAACCGTGCTCTTAGTCATCAAACAATTGCAATTCATTTTATTTCGGGAAGGGTCTATGTAAGATCTTTGATTGAGCAAACTCCACATACTCAACTATCATTTAGTCTTTCACAATTGCTAACACTCACGTGATATTTATGGGTTCAAAGTTTTAATCAGACACAGAGAAAGATAGGGACTTATAGTTTCGCCTCCCAACCTTTTACGTCAAGGGTAATGTCAACAATAATACTTTATGAAAACCTACATCCAAGTGGATATATATATACGGATTGCTCGAACACAAAGTGCTTGCTAAAGGAAAAAGTGTAAAAAGGAAAGGTGAAAATCACCATGACTCTTGTATAAGGGTAGAAGGTAAAAGTAAAAGATAGGCCCTTCGTAGAGGGAAGCAAAGGTTGTCATGCATTTTTATGGTTGGATGCACAAAATCTTAATGCAAAAGAACGTCACTTTATATTGCCGCTTGTGATAAAGACCTTTATTATACAGTCCGTCGCTTTTATTTCTTCCCTATCACAAGTTCGTATAAAGCTTATTTTCTTCGCACTAATAGATCATACATATTTGAAGAGCAATTTTTATTATGCACCGATGACAACTTACTTGAAGGATCTTACTCAATACATAGGTAGGTATGATGGACTCTCATGGCAAAACTGGGTTAAGGAATGTTTGGAAGCACAAGTAGTGTCTCTACTTGGTATAAAGAATTTGGCTAGCGTGAGAGGGAAAGGCAAGCTCAACATGTTGGATGATCCAAGACAATATAACATTTCAGATATAGGAAAACATAACCCATTAAGTTGTCTTCCTTGTCCAACATTAAATTTTTAGCATGTCATAGTTTAATGAGTGCTCACAATTACAAAAGATGTCCAAGATAGTATATTTATATGTGAAATCTCTCTTCCTTCAATATTCTTTCATGAATTGTTCAAGTGACCAATTCTGCATTTGCTAACTTTCAATAAGTTTACTACCTATACTTATTATGTGTGAAGTCATTACTTCCCATGTTATAAGCATATGAAACGTATATAAATTCAGATTTATGATATTCAATTCATTCAACCATTTCTCATAGCATATATGTGAAGCACGTGAGTAAATGAAAAACTACTCCAAAAAGATATAAATGAAGAACACTAAGTAGTCAAATAATTAACTAGCCATGGGAGGATTCTTTTTAATTCAAGATTTCAGATCCACTGATTTTATTCAAACAGCAAGTAAAATTGAAAATACGCTCCAAGCAAAACACATATCATGTGACGAATAAAAATATAGCTCCGAGTAAGGTATACCGATAGTTTTGAAGACGAAAGAGGGGATGCCTTCCGGGGCATCCCCAAGGTAGGCGCTTGAGTCTTCCTTGAATATTACCTTGGGGTGCCTTGGGCATCCCCAAGCTTAGGGTCTTTCCACTCCTTATTCTCCTCATATCGATATCTCACCCAAAGCTTGAAAACTTCAATCACACAAAACTTAACGGAACTTTGTGAGATAGGTTAGTATGATAAAGAGTAAATCATTCACTTTGGTACTGTCAAAGACAAGGTTAATAATTGTTCTCACACAATGACTACTGTACCATATTATTTCAACAATTTATATTGAGAAATATAAGCCATAGAAACTAGAAAACAAGCAAACTATGCAATGAAAACAGAATCTGTTAGAAACAGAACAGTCTGTAGTGATCCGAACAGCAACCATACTTCTGCTACTCCAAAAATTATGAAATAAATTGGTGTACTTGAGTAATTTGTCTATTAATCTTCTGAAAAAATAATCAACTCAAACTCACTATTCTGTAAAAAATGAAAGCTAATCTCGTGAGCGCAAAGTTTCTGTTTTTTACAGCAAGATCACATTAACTTTTACCCAAGTCTGCCAAAGGTCTTACTTGACACTTTATTGAAACAAAAGCTATAATACATGATTAATACAGTAGATTAATCATGTTAACACCCAAAAACAGTTAGGGTAAATATTGGGTTGTCTCCCAACAAGCGCTTTTCTTTAATGCCTTTTAGCTAGGCATGATGATTTCAATGATGCTCACATAAAAGATAAGAATTGAAACATAAAGAGAGCATCATGAAGAATATGACTAGCACATTTAAACCTAACCCGCTTCCTATTCTAGGGATTTTTTAAGCACACAATTTATAGGAACAAGGATCAAATAGCATAGGAAGGCAAAACAAGGATAACTTCAAAACTTTAAGCACATAGAGCGGAAACTTGATATTATTGCAACTCCTACAAGCATATATTCCTCCCTCATAATAATTTTCAGTAGCATCATGAATGAATTCAACAATATAACCATCACATAAAGAATTATTTTCATGATCCACAAGCCTAGAATTTTTTCTACTCTCCACATAAGCAAAATTCTTCTTATTCGGAATAATGGGAAAAAACTCAACAGAATAACGGTCACGTGAGGCATAATCCAATTTAAAATTAAAATCATGATGGTAAGTTTCATGGTTAACATTATTATTTATAGCATACATGTCATCACAATAATCATCATAGATAGCAACTATGTTTTCATAATCAATTGGAACCTCTTCTGAAATAGTGGAATCATTACTAACTAAAGTCGACACTCTTCCAAGTCCACTTTAGATGATAGTATTATTTCATACTCCAAAAGATATAAGTGAAGTTCATGGAGCATTCTACAGTTAATATAGACTAACCAATATCCAAGCTCAAAATATATAAGTGAAGCACACGAAGCATTCTATAAAACCATACTCAAAAGATTTAAGTGAAGCGCAAAGAGCATTCTATAAGGTCATACTCAAAAGATATAAGTGAAGCACATGAATCATTCTATAAATCGATGAAGGGATATCTTATACTATCATGGTTCTTAAATAAAAAGAAAAACACAAAGGACACAAATCATGTGAACAAAACAAAAACTGAGGTATACCGATAATTGTTGAAGAAGAAAGATGGGATGCCAACCGGGGCATCCCCAAGCTTAGATGCTTGAGTATCCTTGGAATATTTACTTGGAGTGCCTTGGGCATCCCCAAGCTTGAGCTCTTGCCTCTCTTTATTCTTCTCACATTGGTAAGTCCTCATTCTTCGAAGACTTCATCCACAAAAACTTAACAAAAACTTTGTGAGATCCGTTAGTATACCAAAGCAAATCACTACCTTTAGGTACTGTTGCAAATTCATTCCAATTTCATATTAGCACTTTATATACTGTATTCCAACTTCACCATGGTTCATACCCCCCAGTACTACCCATAGATTCATCAAAATAAGCGATCAACACAAAGAAAACAGAATCTGTCAAAAATAGGACAGTCTGTAGTAATCTGGAAGTTTAGTAACCTTCTGTAACCTCAAAAAATTCTAAAAAATATGACAATTTAAATAATTTGTACAGAAGTAATGTGCAAAAAGTTTCAGACCCATTTGACTTTCCAGTAAAAAAAATTAAATTCACGCGCTATAGCCAAAGTTTTTGTTTTTGTACTGCACATAGTAAACAAGCAACCTAATCATCCTAAAACCGAAGCTTGGAACATTATTTTTATAATACAATGGATATATACAAGGGGATAATTATTTTGAGAGAAGCTTCCATGAATTTTTTACATTGTTTCCATGATCATGAACACAAGTGTTCAAGGTCGACCCTCACTTCTCCAATGCATAACCTTCCAATCACTTCTCTTATTGAAAAACTTTTTAGGTATGAGAGGCAAGTATTTTTTTGTATTTTTATTCTTTTAATTTTTTTGTATATTCCACCCAAAACTAAACAGAAACAAAAAGGAAAAACAAAATCTACTTGTGAATAAAGCAAACAAGAATGCACGAGAACATCAACCCCACGCTATTGCTCCCCGGCAACGGCGCTACAAAAGAGCTTGATAATCCCCAAGTGCAGGGAATCATCGTAGAAATTTCCAATGGTGGAAGTGATAAGTATGGAGTGTCGAACCCACAAGGAGCTAAAGGTAACATTAATATTCTCTCAAGTCCTATCTGTCACTGGTATGACTCTACGTACACTGAACGTTTGCTTCCAACTAGAAACGAGAAATAAAACTACGTTGTGGGTATGAAGAGGATAACTTTGCATGGTATCAGAGAGATAAAATATAAAAGTAGGGGATGTTATCATAAAGTTAGAATATATTACTAAATATTATAAATAGCGAGTGTGGAATAATGATGGGTTGGTGTGCGGAATTATCCTAGGCAATCATTACCAAGACCGGTAGTCGTCATTGCAATTTCATATGAGGGAGAGGTATAAGCTAGCATACTTTCTCTTCTTGGATCATGTGCACTTATGATTGGAACTCTAGCAAGCATCCAAAACTACTAAAGATCATTAAGGTAAAACCCAACCTTAGCATTAAAGCATCAAGTCCCTTTATCCCATACGCAACAAACCCCTTACTCGGGTTTATGCTTCTGTCACTCAAGCAACCCACTATAAGCGAATCATAAACGTATTGCAACACCCTACAACGGGAATCCCTCATGCTTGCGCGACATGGAGGGCACAATAGGACAGCACCAAAATAAAACATACAACTCATACCAATCTAGATCATCAATCAACCCAAAGACAAAGGATATATACTCAAAACATCATAGGATGGCAACACATCATTGGATCATAATATGTTGCATAAAGCACCATGTTCAAGTAGGGATTATAGCGGGGTGCGGGAGAGTGGACCGCGTAAACGAGATGAGGATGGTGATGATGATGTTGATTTTGATGAAGACGATCACCACGGCGATGATTCCCCACCCGATAGCACTCCGGTGCCACCGAGAGAGAGGAGGAGAGGTTCTCCCCCTTGTGCTTCCTCCTCCATGGCCTCCCCCCCCGGATGGGGAGAGATTCTCCCTCTGGATCTTGGCCTTCATGGCGATGATGGCCCCTCCAGGCTCCTCCTCCATAGCCTCCAGTGATGATGGCCCCCTCCGGCAGGGTGCCAGAGAGGGCCTAGATTGATTTCTCATGGCTACACAGGCTTGCGGCGGCAGAACTTCCAATCTAGGTTATTTTCTGGAGGTTTGGGTATTTATAGGAGAGGTTGGCATCGAGAACAAGTCAGGGGCCCCACAGGAAGTCCACGAGGTACAGGGGCGTGCCCTAGGGGGTGGGCGCGCCCTCCACCATAGTGGGGCCCACAGGCGTCCCCTCTGGTAACTCTTCGTTCTAGTATTTTTTATATTTTCCATAAAAATTCTCCGTTGATTTTCATCGCATTCTGAGAACTTTCATTTCTGCACGAAAACAACACCACGGTAGTTCTGCTGAAAACAGCGTCAGTCCGGGTTAGTTCTAATCAAATCATACCAAAATCATATAAAACTATTGTAATCATGGCATGAATACTTCATAAATTATAGAGACGTTGGAGACGTATCAGGTATACCTTCTACCATAGATCCGAAGGCAAGATCTTTGTTGCTAAGAATGGGCCATTTCTAGAGGAGTTTCTCTCGAAAGAAGTGAGTGGGAGGAAAGTAGAACTTGATGAGGTAGTTATACCTTCTCTCGAATTGGAACATAGCACATCAGAGAAAACCGTTCCCATGATGCCTACACCAACTAGAGAAGAAGCTAATGATAATGATCATGAAACTTCGAATCAAGTTACTAGTGAACCTCGTAGGTCGACCAGAACACGTACCGCACCAGAGTGGTACGGTAATCCTGTCCTGGAAGTCATGTTGTTAGACAATGGCGAACCTTTGAACTATGAAGAAGCTATGATGAGCCCAGATTCTGAAAAATGGCTTGCGTCCATGAAATCTGAGATAGGATCCATGTATGAGAACAAAGTGTGGACTTTGGCGGACTTGCCCGATGATCGGAAAGCCATTGAGAATAAATGGATCTTCGAGAAGAAGACGAATGCTGATGGTAATATCACTGTCTACAAAGCTCGTCTTGTCACAAAAGGTTTTTGACAAGTTCAAGGGGTTGACTATGATGAGACTTTCTTGCCCGTAGCGATGCTTAAGTCTGTCTGAATCATGTTAGCAATTGCCGCATTTTATGATTATGAAATCTGACAAATGGACGTCAAAACTGCATTCCTTAGCGGGTTTCTTAAAGAAGAGTTGTATATGATGCAACCAGAATGTTTTGTTGATCCTAAAGGTTCTAACAAAGTGTGAAAGCTCCAGCGATCCAACTATGGACTGGTGCAAGCATCTCGGAGTTGGAATATACTCTTTGATGAGGTGATCGAAGCATATGGTTTTATACAGACTTACGGTGAAGCCTGTATTTACAAGAAAGTGAGTGGGAGCTTTGTAGCATTTCTGATATTATATGTGGTGACATATTGTTGATCGGAAATGATATAGAATTTCTGGATAGCATAAAATGATACTTGAATAATAATTTTTCAATGAAAGACCTCGGTGAAGTTGCTTATATATTGGGCATCAAGATCTATAGGGATAGATCAAGACGCTTAATAGGACTTTCACAAAGCACATACCTTGACAAAGTTCTAAAGAAGTTCAAAATGGACCAGTCAAAGAAAGGGTTCTTACCTGTGTTGCAAGGTGTGAAATTGAGTCAGACTCAAAGTCCGACCATGGCAGAAGATAGAGAGAAAATGAAAGTCATTCCCTATGCCTGAGCCATAGGTTCTATTATGTATGCCATGCTGTGTACGAGACCAGATGTGTGCCTTGCCATAAGTTTGGCAGGGAGGTACCAAAGTAATCCAGGAGTGCACCACTGGACAACGGTCAAGAATATCCTGAAGTACCTGAAAAGGACCAAGGATATGTTTCTCGTTTATGGAGGTGATGAAGAGCTCGTCGTAAAGGGTTACGTCTATGCTAGCTTTGACACAGATCCGGATGACTCAAGTCACAAACCGGATACGTATTTATGTTGAATGGTGGAGCTTTCAATTGGTGTGGTTCCAAGCAGAGCGTCATGGTGGGATCTACATGTGAAGCGGAGTACATAGCTGCTTTAGAAGCAACACATGAAGGGGTCTAGATGAAGGAGTTCATATCCGATCTTAGTGTAATACCTAGTGCATCGGGTCCAATGATAGTCTTTTGTGACAACACTGGAGCAATTGCCTTGGCGAAGGAATCCAGGTTTCACAAGAGAACCAAACACATCAAGAGACGCTTCAACTCCATTCATGAAAAGGTCAAGGATGGAGACATATAAATTTGCAAAGTACATACGGATCTGAATGTGGCAGACCTGTTGACTAAACCTCTTCCACGGGCAAAACATGATCAACACCAAGACTCCATGGGTGTTAGATTCATTACTATGTAAGTTAGATTATTGACTCTAGTTCAAGCGGGAGTGTCAGTGTCAAAACCGGCGGATCTCGGGTAGGGGGTCCCGAACTGTGTGTCTAAGGCGGATGGTAACAGGAGGCAGGGGACACAATGTTTTACCCAGGTTCGGGCCCTCTTGATGGAGGTAAAACCCTACGTCCTGCTTGATTAATATCGATGATATGGGCAGTACAAGAGTAGATCTACCATGAGATCGGAGAGGCTAAACCCTAGAAGCTAGCCTATGGTATGACTGTATGTTGTCCTACGGACTAAAACCCTCCGGTTTATATAGACACCGGAGAGGTTAGGGTTACACAAGGTCGGTTACAAAGGAGGAGATACACATATCTGTATTGCCTAGCTTGCCTTCCACGCCAAGTAGAGTCCCATCCGGACACGAGACGAAGTCTTCAATCCTGTATCTTCATAGTCTAACAGTCTAGCCAATGGAGATAGTCCGGCTGTCCGGAGACCCCCTAATCCAGGACTCCCACAGTAGCCCCTGAACCAGGCTTTCAATGACGATGAGTCTGGCGCGCAGTATTGTCTTCGGCATTGTAAGGCGGGTTCCTCCTTCGAATATACCACGGAAGAATTTGAATATAAGGATAGTGTCCGACCCTACAAAATAAGTTCCACATACCACCGTAGAGAGAATAATAATTCCACAAATCCAATTTGCTGACTTGTTTTGGCAACGACATTATGTCACGACCCGGTGATTATTCGAACCGTTTCCTTTAACTAGCCCCACACATAATGCGAGGCAGTTTTTTGACACGTCTTGTCAAAGCAAAGATCGTGTCCCCTTATCACGGGATTCTCATCAATACGGGTGTGGGTAACCCAACCGCGCCATTGTTTACGGCGCTTGGGGGTTAAGCGAGTTTTACCAGGCTAGTGGGGACACTTAGTTTCGTCCGCCCATATAAAGGGATAAGGATTCACCCTTTCATCCACGCCTTCTCCCTCCTTTGCTCATCCATTTTCGCGCACTCGAGCTCCAACACCCAAGTCCACATCCCTTCCCTCAACCTTCTCCAAACATGTTCGGAGCGGGAGGCAAATGGATGGCTTCCTCCATTACGGAGGGACATATCAAGAAGCTGCGCGGAGCCGGATACTTAGCCACAGATATCGCGCATCGGCTGCCCGTTGCAGGGCAGATTGTCCCTACCCCGGAACCTCACGAGAGGGTAGTTTTCCTCCACCACTTCCTCCGCGGACTGGGGTTTCCCCTCCATCCATTCGTCCGTGGTCTCATGTTCTACTACGGGCTGGACTTTCATGATTTGGCCCCGAACTTCGTCCTCAACATTTCGGCGTTCATCGTCGTGTGTGAGGCTTTCCTCCGCATCCGGCCCCACTTCGGCCTGTGGTTAAAGACCTTCAATATCAAGCCGAAGGTGGTAGGAGGCCAACAAGCAGAATGCGGTGGAGCCATGGTGGGCAAGATGCCCAACGTTATATGGCTTGAAGGCTCCTTTGTGGAGACCATAAAGGGGTGGCAATCGGCGTGGTTCTACATCACCGAGCCGCGCGACGCCAAATGGGCGGCATCCCCCGAGTTTCGATCCGGATTCCCTACACGGCTCACTTCCTGGAAAGAGAAGGGCTTGTCATGGGGTTCATCGGTGGAGCTGGATGGACTCCAGAAATGTATCCGGAGTATGGCAAGCAAGAAGCTCAAGCTTGTCAACATAGTCCAGCTTATGCTCATCCGCCGGATCCTCCAGTGTCAACAACGGGATTGTAACTTGTGGGAGTTTGACCTGGCCCAGCACCAGACTCTGAGCAAGCTCTTCGATACGGCGCGCAAGGACGTCTGGAAGGTGCTGTTCAAGGGCGCCGAGGTCCCTCCTTCTCTCGCCGAGGACCGCGGGCTAAGCGCAAAGCGCCTAGCGCGTTCGGTGAGTTCAATATGTCCCGTAGGATATTTATTTCCCCTAGCTTAATCATGTGTGGGGTCTAATCCCCATGCCTTTGACAGGACTGGTGGAGATGTTGGGGCAGATTAACTGTCCGGCCCCTTTGCCTGAAGACACTGCGGGCACTCTTTTGACGAAGATGCTGACTCCGGCTCCTTGTACGGTGTCGGAGAAGACCAAGAAGGCCAAGGGAACCTGAAATAGTTCCCGACGCCAGGCGTCATCGGACTCACCGTCCGAGGACTCTATGGTGCAATCCTCCCCCAAAGACGAGGAGGCAGAAGAAGATGCTCCCCTCCAGACGGGGGAGACAAGAAAAGGAAGGCCGCCCCAACTGGGGAGGCCGAAGGGTCCAAGAAGGGGAGGACTCTCCTTCCGGACAGCTCTACCACCGCCGCCGACGGCAAAGACGAGTGGCTGCCCAGGGCCAAGCCCTGGGGAAGTCGTAAGTATTCGGATACCAGAGTAAATCATAGTATTCCTTTGTTGCACTACTTCACGTAACGCCGAAATATGATTATGTAGGCCGCCCCGAGCCCGTATCGATGTATCATCGGACGGCTCCCTGGGCTCGTCGGATATGGATAGCGATCTAGTCCCGACCGCCACCTCCCCTCCTCCTACGGACGACGCTGAGGTGCTGTCTCACGAGGCACCGCGTCGAGGGAAGACAGTCCCGGAGGTGCCTCAAGGCGGCCTCCCAGACTCCGAGAGCCAAGGGGACAAGGCCCCTGAGGGCTCCGAGTTCGGCCCTCAGCCGAACACCACGCCAGAACCTCCAGTGGTTCCGGACTCGGGCAGGCAGCCTCCTTCTAAGAGGGGCGAGACGCCTGTACCGGTGACCTCTGTCCATCCAGAGGCGCCGGACAATCTGCTGGAAGTGCTTCGCAGCGCTTCCATCGACGAGGAGCACCGTACTATTATAAGTCCGGTGGTCCAGAAGGTTCAGTCCGCCAAGAGCGGATTGACTGAAGCCTGTGCCAGCCTTCTAACAGGCTTTGAGGTAAGTGTTAAAATATAGGAAAAGTATTACCGCATAGACAGTAGGCCTTGATGCTCTATTCGATGTTCACAAAGAAAAGCCGAACAAAGGATCAAACAATATCGCAGGAGTCTAATTTAAGTATGTCAATATGCGTATGCAGGCTTCGCTGCTGGCGTCTGCCGCACTGACTGCGGAGGTCACCGTACTGAAGCAGGACCTCGAGGGGTCCAATAAAGAGCTCGGCCTTGCCAAGAGGCAGCTCGAGGAGAACAAGGGTAAGTAATACCCTGTCTATAGATATGTATATATAAAAGAAGACGCGATTGCAAAATGACAGGATCATCGTATGTTTGCCAGGGGCCACGACTGAGGTGGCAACCCTGAAGCAAGCGCTAACTAAGGCCAAAGATAAAGTTGCCAAGGAGCGCACCGAGCGGGAAAAGTAAGAGGCTCGTGTGGGCGAGGTGCAGCAAGAGCTCCAGGCACTCGTCTCGAAGCATGAGGCGTTGGAGCGTGACTCGAAGACGCGAGAGTCCGAGCTTGCCGCCGCCCGTGAAAGTGCCAAGAGTGCCAAGGCCGAAGCACAGAAGGCCCTCCAGAAGATTGATGCGATGAGGAAGATAGCGGCGGGTAAGGCATTCTATATGCAAAGCAAGCATGTGAAAGTAAATTACCGATTACTTACCCGAATTCGGAGCTCTCCAGGAGCATTCGCAGAGTTGCCCTACAGCGTGTCAGATGCCGCATAGTTTTACCAGGTCGAGGAGGGAAGCTTAACAGAGAAGCTGTTCTGGTCTCAGTATACTGGGACTGAACACCCGATGCCTTTGAGCGACCAGCTAAAGCAGCTGGTCGAGCTGCACAAGGCGGCCGAACAGGCCATGAAGGGCCTTATAGTCTGGTTGTGGCCTGGCGACGCCCTTCCAAATAGCTACTTCGGCCTGGTGAGGTGGCTTGTGGATGCCTGCCCACGGCTGGAGGTCGTCAAGCGGTCCGTCTGCATCGAAGGTGAACGCCGGCCTTTCACTCGTGTGAAGGTGCAGTGGGCCAAGCTAGACACCGTGAAGCTGATCAAGGAAGGGCCGCCGCAGGGCAAGGAGCATCGCACCCCCGAAATTTATTATGAGGGTGTCCTGAAGGGTGCCCGTCTTGTAGCGGATGAATGTTCAAAGGATGTAATATTTGAGTAAACTTGCTCGTGTGATCCTGTATGATGAAAACTTGTTTCATATGCGCTATGCAACGCTTGTGTGAATTTAAAATATTACCTTCTGTTTGGCTGTTTATCCAATCTAAGAGATGGCTAGTCCTCGGCTTCTGCCCCCATGCCATGAGTGCTGGGGTGTTCGGGGTAAACCTGAGCACTCTTGTTCCCATGTTTGGGTCCTTCGAGGGAGGTGCTCAGCACAACGAACAAGGCAACCGAACTAATAATGCTTTATCACTCTCACTTAGCCATAGAATTCTATAATTTAAAATTTTGGCGAAGCCCCTGGTACTCGGAAGGCCGAATTTGGGGCGCGATACATGCCTTTAAGCCGGACAGGGCCGGCCCCTCGCTCTAAGCGGAATAAGTCTTTGGGGACTCGAAAACCTCGCCGAACAGCGACCAGTCTCTCGCCTCATCATGACAGTCAGTTTTAGCTTTCTCTACTGAGGTGCTTTAGCCCAGCAGAACCGGGGCACAATCGCAGTAGTTCTCCTAGCGCTACCTTAGCCGATAGAGCGGAACGTAAGGTACCAAAACATAGGAGCCGGGCAAACCCAACATTTGACCAAAGACATGATTCGGAGCTGATGCATATAATGTTATAAGTTCGGAGTGCCGCACTTGTGAAAGTGTTCAGACTTTTCACACCATATTGTGGGTACATAAGCCCCTGGTGTATTGGCCATACCAAAGTGTACGGTTGCAAGGCGTCATTAATGAACACACATATATATAACAAGAATGCAATAATAGTCGTAATGTTATGCGTTGTTTATTCAAAAAGTTGTGTTAAAGCAGAATGATACAGATGGTGCGATAAGCAAAGAGTAGGACTATGTCCCTTCCAAGGGGAAGCTGAGGAACAGTATTAAATCAAATATTTCGCTCGTTATTGTAATCCACCTGGGAATTCCGTGGTGTGACCTAGCTTTCTGCCTCCTTGGTTGCTGCATCATGTGTTCGGCAATAGCGCTGCCGGACAGGGTTTCCAGAGATTAAGGTCCTGAAAAAGAGAAAAATGACCAAACGGGAAGCCCCTAGTGCGGTTTAAGCCGCGCCTTGGGGCGTGCCGCAGTTGTGTTCCCCTCCCCACCTGTGCCCATGGTATTTTTAATGCATAATGATGTACGTGTGGCACGAGTTTTGCCGTTCGGCTAGGACTGGGGTGGGGGCCGCATTGCTACGCGAGCTCAGATCGCGCAAGTCGGTCTAGTTGTCGATTGCTCCGAGCACGCTTGAAGGTGTCCGGGTCTTGAAACGCCGAACTGGTGGATTGCTTTGAGAGGTTGCTTTGCGCTTCTACTGCGAGGGCCGCAGTGTGCTACTCCGTTCGGAGAGAGCGCTCTATGTTTCCATTGACTGTAATAACCCCGCGAGGTCCTGGCATCTTGAGTTTGAGGTAGGCATAATGCGGTACCGCATTGAATCTCGCAAATGCGGTTCGCCCGAGCAGTGCATGATAACCACTGCGGAACGAGACTATATCGAAGATTAACTCTTCGCTTCAGAAGTTATCCGGGGATCCGAAGACCACTTCCAGTGTAATTGAGCCTGTGCAATGGGCCTCTACGCCTGGAATGACGCCTTTGAAGGTCGTTTTTGTGGGTTTGATCCTTGAGGGGTCTATACCCATTTTGCGCATTGTGTCCTGATAAAGCAGGTTCAGGCTGCTGCCGCCATCCATAAGGACTCGAGTGAGGTGAAATCCATCAATGATTGGGTCCAGAACCAGTGCGGCGAATCCGCCATGACGGATACTAGTGGGATGGTCCATACGATCGAAAGTGATCGGATAGGAGGACCATGGGCTGAACTTTGGGGCGACTAGCTCCAACGCATATACGTCCCTGAGCGCATGCTTCTGCCCCCTCTTGGGGATGTGGGTTCGTATATCATGTTCACCGTCCGCACTTGTGGGGGAAACCTCTTCTGTCCTCCGGTGTGTGGCTGTCGGAGCTCCTCCTCATCATCGCTATGTGGCCCCTTGTCCTTGTTTTCGGCAATTAACTTGCCAGCATGCTTGAACACCCAACAATCCCTGTTGGTGTGATTGGCTGGCTTTTCTGGGGTGCCGTGTATTTGACATGAGTGATCGAGTATACGGTCCAAGCTGGACGGACCCGGCGTACGTTGTTTGAATGGCTTTTTCCACTGACCGAGTTTAGAGCCTTTGAATCCGGCATTGACTGCCGTATCCTCGGTATTATTGCTGTTAATGCGGCGCTTATGTTTGTCGCGACGTGACCTGCTATTGCCGTCCTTGGTATCCGAAGTACCATGGTTCTTTGATATGTTATTACTGCGAGCCAGCCAGCTGTCTTCTCCCGCACAAAAGCGGTTCATGAGTGTCATGAGGGCTGCCATAGATTTTGGCTTTTCCTGACCAAGGTGCCGGGCTAGCCATTCGTCGCGGATGTTGTGTTTGAAAGCCGCTAGGGCCTCTGCATTCGGACAATTGACGATTTGATTTTTCTTTGTTAGGAACCGAGCCCAGAATTGCCTGGCTGATTCTTCTGGCTGCTGAATCATGTGGCTCAAGTCATCGGCATTTGGTGGCCGCACATAAGTGCCCTGAAAGTTGTCGAGGAATGCGGCTTCCAGATCTTCCCAACAGCTAATGGACTCTGCTGGCAAGCTGTTGAGCCAATGCCGCGTTGGTCCCTTGAGCTTTAGTGGGAGGTATTTGATGGCGTGTAAGTCATCACCACAGGCCATGTGGATGTGGAGGAGGAAATCCTTGATCCATACCGCAGGATCTGTTGTGCTGTCGTATGATTCAATATTTACAGGTTTGAAACCTTCTGGGATTTGATGATCCATTACTTCGTCTGTGAAGCATAAGGGGTGTGCGGCACCTCTGTATTGGGTTATATCACGATGCAGCTCGAATGGGTCTTGCCCGCTGTGTTCGGCCCGGCCGGATTTATTTCTGTATCCGGCATGACGTTTATCGTCTCGCATAGTGGCGCGCCCTCTTGATCCGTAGATCGATCTTACATGCTTTTGTTTGTCCTCCAATATGTCTCGTAGGTTTGGCGTATCTCCCCATGCCTTTTTATTTGAATGGCATCGGGGTGCAGGCTGAGTTTTTCGCTGGAATGCCTCTCTATCGCGGCCACGAGGTGGCTGATCAGCCGCGTCATACGCTTCTTCCTCCAGTCGGGGTAGGAACCTGCATTTTGGGTAACTCTTGGAGGGGCGCTTGAGTTTATATTCCTCGGCCGCGAGGACTTCAGTCCATCTATCAGCTAGTAGATCTTGATCAGCTTGAAGCTACTGCTGCTTTTTCTTACGGCTATTTGCCGTGGCTATAAGCCGGCATTTGAAGCTCTCTTGTTCGATGGGATCCTCTGGTACGACGAATTCATCGTTGCCGAGGCTTGCTTCGTCTTCGAAGGGGGGCATGTAATTATCATCCTCCGCCTCTCCATCTGTCGCTCTCTCAGGAGGGCTGGCTCCTCCATCCTCCTGCTCTAAATCTTGCTGGAGGGGATTGTTGTTGTCTTCGGCACTATCTGGAGTGTTATTATCTCCTGTGCCGGTATCACTACTTTTTCTTTCGTGGGACTTAGAGCGGCGCCGCTGACGTCGGCTCTTGGGTTGCTTCTTGGAGGGATCATCCTCCGCTATCTCGTCGCCATTGCCTTCTTTGGGTGTATCCACCATGTATATATCGTATGATGAGGTGTCTGTCCAGTGCCCTGTGGGAAGTGGTTCCTCTTCGTCTCCCGCATCGTCGTCCATACCGTCGATGTCTTCAGAGTCGAAGTCGAGCATGTCGGTTAAGTCATCGACAGTGGCTACTAAGTGGGTGGTGGGTAGGCCGCGAATTTCTTCATCGTCCGCATCCCAGTCCTGCCGGACATAGTTCGGCCAGGATCCTCCTGACAAGGAGAGAGACCTTAATGAGTTCAGTATGTCGCCAAAGGGCGAGTGTTGAAAAATATCCGCGGAGGTAAACTCCATGATCGGCGCCCAATCGGATTCGATAGGAACGAGCGCAGGCAGCTCGGAGTCCATGGCCGGAGAAGGATCCGGCGGTTTAACAACACGGCTCTCATGCAAGGTAAGGTCGATGTTTGGCTCGATCGCCGATGAGGGTAAGGCCTCCGTGGCGGGGTCCATCCACCCGTCCATGGACGGCGCAACTGGCTCCGAATTGAGGGTCGGAGCGGCTGCCTGTGCGATCTCCTGAACACTGTCCGATGGTAGAGCTAAATCGTACTCATCGTGACCGCGTGACGCACAAGGCAGAGGCTCGAATCCGTCAAAGATCAAGTCTCCATGGATGTCGGCCGTGTAGTTTAAGCTTCCAAACCTGACCTAGTGGCTAGGGGCGTAAATTTCAATCTGCTCCAGATGGCCAAGCAAATTGGCCCGCAGTGCAAAGCCGCCGAACACAAAGATCTGTCCGGGGAGGAAAGTCTCACCCTGGACTGCATCGCTATCGATGATAGTAGGAGCCATCAAGCCTAACAGCAACGACACAGAGGAACTCTCAATGAAAGCACCAATGTCGGTGTCAAAACCGGCGGATCTCGGGTAGGGGGTCCCGAAATGTGCGTCTAAGGCGGATGATAACATGAGGCATGGGACACAATGTTTTACCCAGGTTCGGGCCCTCTTGATGGAGGTAAAACCCTACGTCCTGCTTGATTAATATTGATGATATGGGTAGTACAAGAGTAGATCTACCACGAGATCGGAGAGGCTAAACCCTAGAAGCTAACCTATGGTATGACTATATGTTGTCCTACGGACTAAAACCCTCCCGTTTATATAGACACCGGAGAGGTTAGGGTTACACAAGGTCGGTTACAAAGGAGGAGATACACATATCCATATTGCCTAGCTTGCCTTCCACGCCAAGTAGAGTCCCATCCGGACACGAGACGAAGTCTTCAATCCTGTATCTTCATAGTCTAACAGTCCGGCCAATGGAGATAGTCCAGCTGTCCGGAGACCCCGTAATCTAGGACTCCCACAGGGAGACTGTTGGAAATATGCCCTAGAGGCAATAATAAAGTGGTTATTACTATATTTCCTTAATCATGATAAAGGTTTATTATTCAAGCTAGAATTGTATTAACCGGAAACTTAAATACATGTGTGGATACATGAACAAATACCATCTCCCTTGTGAGCGTCTACTAGACTAGCTCATTGATCAAAACATGGTTAAGATTTCCTAATAATAGACATGTGTTATCACTTGATAAAGAGATCACATCATTAGTAGAATAATGTGATGGACAAGACCCATCCGTTAGCATAGCATACGGCCGTTCAGTTTATTGCTACTGCTTGCTTAACGTAAAATGCATATTCCTTCGACCATCAGATCATGCAACTCCCGGATACCGGAGGAATACCTTATGTGCTATCAAACGTCACAATGTAACTGAGTGATCATAAAGGTGCTCTACAGGTATCTCCGAAGGTGTCTATTGAGTTGGCATGAATCAAGATTGGGATTTGTCACTCCATATGACGGAGAGGTATCTCTGGGCCCTCTCGGTAATACACATCACAAGGAGCTTGCAAGCAAAGTGACTAAGGAGTTAGTTGCAAGATGATGTATTATGGAACGAGTAAGGAGACTTGCCGGTGATGAGATTGAACTAGGTATGGAGATACTGACGATCGAATCTCGGACAAGTAACATACCAACAAACAAAGGGATCTACGTATGTTGTCATAAAGGTTCGACCGATAAAGATCTTCGTAGAATATTGTCACACCCTAGCTAGTTCAAGCATTAGAGTGTGCATCATGTTTAAATTTCTTTTAAGTTTGAAATGGGGAAGGCAGAAACCCCCAACACCCCATGGAAACAACTAGGGTTTACTAAAATTATTTTCAATGAACCTGAAATGCCCTTCTAAAAAGTTCACCCTCTTTGTCTTAGGTTAGAACCTCTGGCAAAATTGGTGCACAATTTTCTAGGTCAACAGAAGGTCATTGAATTAAATCATAAGTATTTGAATTTGGGCATTTAAATGCTATAAAATAATTTAAATGCTCAAATAATTCTGGGAATAAATGTTTCCTGTTGGAAATATTCTAAACAGAGCTTACATTTATTTTCAGGATTTTTGGAAATGTTTTAGTATTTTTAATAAAGCTAAACAGTTGCTGTTAAATAGAAAACAGAAACAAAATCAAAAAAAAGAGAAGGAAGCCACCTGGGCCTTACCTGGCTCGGTCCAGCCGACTGGCCAGCGCCAGTCACCCCCTACCTCGCGCCAGGAGTCAGGGGCGCGTGCTCGCCGCACGCCGGCCACGCGCCGGCCACCTCCTGCTTCTGCCGACGCCCGGGAGACGCCTAGAGGTGCCACGCGACCCCCACGTCCCCTCTCATCCTCTCGCACTCCCCCCCTCATCTCCCTCACTCTCTCCCGCGACGGCCGAGCGCGTCCCTCGCTGCCGATCGCCGTAGTCGCCGCCAGAGACATCCCCTCGCCCATCCGACGAGCCCATCAGCTCCGCCTCGACTCCCTCGCCCTCCCCACCGAGCCACGCTTCGCCGAAGGCCCTGCAGCACCGCCATCGCCGTCGTCTTCTACCTCGGGCATCTGAGATCACCGGCGACCGCACCTCTTCTCCAGCCCGTCCCCGAGCCCACTGAGACCGCCACACGACTCCCTGTGAGCTCCTGCTTCTTTCCCCGTGCTCGCCCTTCCGTTTCCGTCCCCTAGCTCCATCTTCCACCACGGCCGAAGCTCGCCGGTGCCGTGCCTCGTCGCCGTCGTGGCCAGAGCCACAGTGGCTTGAAGCCGGGCACACCACCGTGCTCCACACCTCACCAGGAGCACGTAGCACTCATCAGCGCCTCCCCTAGCGCCCTGCATCGCCTAACCCGCCATTGGCCGAACTCCAGCCGCCGCTGTCGAGCTCGCCGGCATCGTTTCTGGCGTCCCCATGTCCAACCACTTGCACCACCAGATGCGCACGAGCCCTAGCTACGCGTAGCACTTCTCCGCCGTCGTTTTGGTCGCCTGAGGGCGTTTTCCGAAGCCCTCCTCCCTCTCGGCCTCACCGGTGACTCAACGCTGGCGGGATTAGCCCTGTTGACCGGTGGGTTTGACCACTGACGTGGACTGGGTGGGCCCAGTTGACTTCCCTGAGTCAATGACAAATGGGCCCCCTATGTTAACTAAATCAGATTAGTTTTAATTAAAGATAATTAGCTTAATTAACTACTGAACGCGGGACCCAGCAGTCAGGTTTGACCTGGACGTCCCCGTTGACCACTGACGTCACCCTGATGCATTGCTGACGCAGTAATTGATTTATTGGATTTATTTTTATTCAGGAAATTCGAGAAAATGTTTAAAACTTCTAAAAATCATAGAAATTCAACCGTAACTCCAAATGAAATAATTTATATATGAAAAATTATCAGAAAAATTCAATCTATCCATCTGTAATGGTTTCATGCATGACAAAACAAGTTTACCTTGCTGTTTAAGAAGAATAAGGAAATGCACTATTAAGGCCATGTTTAATGAGCTAATATTTGAATCTTTGATTCAAATGAGTTCATCCCTTTCTATTCTAGCTTGCATTAGGCCAAGACACATTCATATTGCCATGTCATAGCATGCATCATATTGTTGCATATCGTCATGTGTTGATTGTGTTCCGATGTGTTCTTCGTGGTAGGTGCTGCCTCCGAGGATATTCACGAGTATCCAACTGAAGGGCAGTATCCCACTACCACTCCATCAGGCAAGCAACCATTGATCATTCCGATACAAACCCATGTTCTCGCTTCTGCTCTTGTTTACTGCATTAAGACAACGCGATTCAAACTGTTGTGTCCTACGGTAGTTGAACCCTTATCCTCTGCATGACCTGTCATTGTCACGGTAACTAGATGAAACCCACTAGCATGTGTAGGAGTTGATTGAGCCATGTATGTGATTCCTACCTTGCTATGCCTGCTATGCTTAGAGTTGTGTCAGGTCTGGTTCATCTGGGTGATGGGCTAGAGTGAAATGCTTATGCCGGTAATGTGAGGGATGTGTTGAACATGTTTTGGTAAAGGTATCGATGAGAGGCCATGTAGGAGTACATGGTGGGTTGTTTCATTGAGGCCGTCCCTAAGAACTGAGATCTGTATGTGTGATTTTAAGATTCAGCTACTACCATGCATTGGGATCCTTAATTGACCCTCTCGGCTTCTTAATCATCCTAGTACTCTGTCCAGGAGTTGCAAATAGTTTCTGGTGTTTGTAGGTTATGTGTTGGCGGCCGTGCGTAGCGCTGACCCTAGGGGTGGGCTATGTTGCGGTAGATACACCATGGGACGGTGTACCGAGTCACCCGTTTGGTGTCTCGGGAACCCTGTTCACATCGTTCAGGGCCGTATGTGGAAACCTCGACCGGACTCCCTGCGGATGGAACCTGGATAGGCGATAAACCTGGACTAGAGACTTAAGTGTTTAGGTAGGCCGTGGCCGACACCCTCGCTGGGCTTCCGCTTGAAGGTTGCCGAGTACATGTCGTGTAAGCGGCGGTAAGTGGTGAAAGCGTGTATGAAGAAGTACACCCCTGCAGGGTATAAAACTATTCGAATAGCCGCGTCCGCGGTAAAGAACTACTTGGTTGCCTATACAGTTCATAGACAAGTCAATGGATACTAATAAAAGACTCAAGATAAGCGTGAGTACCGAGGATGGCCCTCTCGCAGGATAATGAGGGAGGATCCCCGGTGGAGTATTGTGATGGTGAGTAGTGGACTCGTGTGCGAAAACTATTTTACTAGTGGAGTTCCGTAGGATAGCTTATCCAAGAGTCAAAGCTGGCTTGCTGCAATAACCCCACCACCTTTTTGAGGATGAGCATGTATATTAGGTTCTGATGTAAGACTTGCTGAGTACCTTTGTACTCATGTTTGCTTAATTACTGTTTTCAGACGACAACACCGCCCCCTCCGATGGGTTCTACGTAGACCTTGACGTCGACGAGTGACTTGCCACCCAGGTGGTTATCCTAGCCATGGAGGGCCCTATGTAGATAGACAGGCTTCGAGAAGCCTTCTTTCTTTCTAGAGTCTGTACTCAGACTAGTTGCTTCCGCATGTGCTTGTATGATTGTATGACTTGAGTGTCGGGTCATGTGACCACTATCTGTATGAACTTGTTATGTATGGCTCCCTGGAGCCTTTAAATAAAGTACTTGAGTTATAGAGTTTTGTTGTGATGCCATGTTGTATGTACTCATATCGGGCATATTGTGTGTATGATTGAAATGCTTGGTATGAGTGGGATCCGACAATCTAGTTGTTTATCCTTGGCAGCCTTTCCTATGGGGAAATGTAGTCTAGTGTTCCTCGAGCCATAGTAGTCCGCTACAGCCCGGTTCACCGGAGTCCTGCTAGCCCAGCACTACTGTTCAGGACGCTTGATTGGCCGGCATGTGTTTCATTTCGTTCTTATGTATGTCCCTTCGGGGAAATGTCACGCGGTGATATCCGGAGTCCTGCCTAGCCTGCTACAGCCCGGGTTCCCCGGAGTTCTGTTAGCCCAGTGCTACAGCCTGGAATCACTCACTGATGACCGACATGCTCGATCTGATTCATGTATGCCTGTCTCCATAGGTCTGTGCCGCTTTGGGTTCATGACTAGCCATGTCGGCCCGGGTTCTCTGTCATATGGATGCTAGCGGCACTATCATATATGTGAGCCAAAAGGCGCAAACGGTCCCGGGCCATGGTAAGGCGACACCCGTGGGATACCGTGCGTGAGGCTGCAAAGTGATATGAGGTGTTACCGGCTAGATCGATGTGGCTTGGAATCGGGGTCCTGACCGACGCTTCGTATGTCATGTGCACTGCCTTGTACATGATGGTGCTATACGATCGAGCCCGTGTAGGCCCCACCACGAAAACTTCAGACGAAATCTCTATCATATGTTTGTTCCGGCTTATTCTGCAAGCCAATTGTTTGTTTTTGTTTTGAGTTGTGGTATGACGAGAGAGGATCCTCGGTGGAGTATTGTGATGGTGAGTAGTGGACTCGTGTGCGAAAACTATTTTACTGGTGGAGTTCCGTAGGATAGCTTAGCCAAGAGTCAAAGCTGGCTTGCTGCATTAACCCCACCACCTTCTTGAGGATAAGCATGTATAGTAGGATCTGATGTAAGACTTGCTGAGTACCTTTGTACTCATGTTTGCTTAATTACTATTTTCAGACGACACCGCCCACTCCGATGGGTTCTACGTAGACCTTGACGTCGACGAGTGACTAGCCACCCAGGTGGTGATCCTGGCCATGGAGGGCCTTATGTAGATAGACAGGCTTCGAGAAGCCTTCCTTCTTTCTAGAGTCTGTACTCAGACTAGTTGCTTCCGCATGTGCTTGTATGTTTGTATGACTTGATTGTCGGGTCATGTGACCCCTATCTGTATGAACATGTTATGTATGGCTCTCTGGAGCCTTTAAATAAAGTACTTGAGTTGTAGAGTTTTGTTGTGATGCCATGTTGTATGTACTCATATCGGGCATATTGTGTGTATGATTGAAATGCTTGGTATGAGTGGGATCCGACAATCTAGTTGTTTATCCTTGGCAGCCTTTCTTATGGGGAAATGTAGTCTAGTGTTCCTCGAGCCATAGTAGTCCGCTATAGCCCGGTTCACCGGAGTCCTGCTAGCCCAGCACTACTGTTCAGGACACTTGACTGGCCGGCATGTGTTTCACTTCGTTCCTATGTCTGTCCCTTCGGGGAAATGTCACGCGGTGACTTCCGGAGTCCTGCCTAGCCTGCGACAGCCCGGGTTCCCCGAAGTCCTGTTAGCCCAGTGCTACAGCCCGGAATCACTCGCTGATGACCGACATGTTCGATGTGATTCATGTATGCCTGTCTCCATAGGTCTGTGCCGCTTTGGGTTCACAACTAGCCATGTCGGCCCGGGTTCTCTGTCATATGGATACTAGCGACACTATCATATACGTGAGCCAAAAGGCGCAAACGGTCCCGGCCATGGTAAGGCGACACCCGTGGGATACCGTGCGTGAGGCCGCAAAGTGATATGAGGTGTTACCGGCTAGATCGATGTGACTTGGAATCGGGGTCCTGACAAATATGTAGGAACCAATATGGGCATCCAATTTCCTCTATTGGTTATTGACCGGAGAGGCGTCTCGGCCATGTCTACATCATTCTCTAACCCGTAGGGTCCGCACGCTTAATGTTCATTGATGATATAATATTATATGGGTTATGTAAGTTGGTGACTGAATGTTGTTTAGAGTCTTGTATGAGATCATAGACATGATGAGGAGCTCCGGAATGGTCCGTAGGTAAAGATTGATATATAGGATGATAGTATTTGGTCTCCGGAAAGGTTTCAGAATGCACCAGGTATTTATCGGATCACCAGAAGGGGTTCCGGGAGGCCACGGGAAGTTACTAGGCCTAACGGGCCATGGGAAGGGGAGCACACCAGCCCACAAGGGGCTGGCGCGCCCCCAACCTGGCCGCCGGCCTTGTAAAGGAAAGGGAGGGGCTGGCCCCCTCCTGCCTTTTCCACAAAAGAGATAAATTAAGGGAAAGGGGGGTGCCCTAAGGCAGCCAACCCCCTTTCCTTTCCCCCATATGCCAAAGAAGGAAGGGGTGGGGGGGTGGCGGCCAGGGCAGACCGCTGGCCCCTTGGGGGTGCCCTAGGCTGCCTCCCCTCCTCCCCAACCTATATATATAAGAGGAGGTAGAGGGGCAACACACTCCATGATCCCCAAGCCGTGTGCGGCGCCCCGTCTCCCTCTAGTTTTAGTTCCTCCTCCATCCATGTCTGTTGCGCTTGGCAAAGCCCTGCAGATAGTTTCACCACCACCTTCACCATGTCATTGTGCTACCGGAACTCATCTACTACTTCACACCTCTTGCTGGATCGAGAAGGCGAGGACGTCATCGAGCTGAACGTGTGCTGAACGCGGAGGTGCTGTACGTTCGGTACTTGATCGGGACGGATCGTGAAGGTGTACGAATACATCAACCGTGTTGATAAACGCTTCCTCTTAGCGATCTACAAGGGTATGTAGATGCTCTCCCCCTCTCGTAGCTATGCATCTCCATGGATAGATCTTGCGTGTGCGTAGATTTTTTTTGTTTTCCGTGCAACGTTCCCCAACACAATGTCGCTGCTTTGTGTCCTTCTTATTGCACCGATTCGCGAGCTGTAGTTATGTATGCCCCCTGGGTCGTAGCGTCATAGCATGCGGTCCACGTCGCCACCTCCATGTGTTAACATATACCTTGGGCCTTCGTTGCACTGCCTCCCCGGGCGTCGGATGGCCATCGTCTATGCATGGTCTTCGTCACATTGTTGGATTCTTCCTCATCTACTTAGAGCACCATCGCCGCGCTTCTATAGGCAACCAACGTGGCCCCTCCAGGCTACCTCTGGTTCCATCGACCACATCTTTGTCTTCTTAATAGCACACGCTTGTTGCCAATGTCTCCATCTCTTCCTGACCACTTTGTCTACTCTGGCAACCATGGGAAATATCAGCACCTTCTATCCCCATGCCGTTTTGGCAGCTCATGTCTTGGAGGCCTCCTCTACTAGTCCATTCGACATGGCGTACAATTCCTACTGGTCCTCTTTTATGCACGTTCGATGTTGGCTACATAGACGCATGCCATCATCCCTAACGTATCCCCGGGATTGGCAAACCTAGTGCGACACCATGTCTACGACGACTTCGAGAACATTGTCTTCGCTATCGATACTCTTCTCCATTACTGCCTCAATCGTGTCCCTATTTTCTTCCGGGCGCATCCCTGCGTCCCAACTACACTACAGTACCTTGTGCCTGCGGCTCCACATGCGGCTTCATCGACACTGGCAACCCCAACCTCAACATCGACCACGGCGCTCCTTGCATTGTTATCTTGACCACGACTACATCGTCATTCGCTCTTGGCTATCTCAACATCGGCAGAAAGGTCTACTGCTTTGCCTGAGACCTCAATGGTTTCCAGTCTAGCCACAACATCTCTTACCCATTGATCATTCTAACTATATGAAGATGTCAGACCGTGGGCTTACAACCTTAAGCTTATTTTCGAGTCTCATCGTTTGTGCCGCTACGTTGTAATTGTGCCGTGGGGTGGAGGGTAGAGTATAGGTTAGTATTTGTTAAGATTGATTATAATAAATCTCATACGATTCCTAAATGATCTCTAGAAGAGGCATTTTGCCCCCCAAGTCTTGTATTGTATGTATACTAGCCCCTCGAAACTCAGCAATACAAGAAACGATTTCACAGGTTTCTCATCTCTAATCCTCCTACATGGTAGAGGTCCTGAGTTCAAGGCCCGAGTGTTCTAAATAATTTTTTAGCTCTCTCTTGACCCATGTTCAGGGCCGAGGAAGTCATGCATGAGAGGGGAGTGTTGAAGTATAATTGCATATTTCATCTTTCCCATGAGCTTCAACTTTTGGGTGAATTGGTTGATGCATGCAGTTCTACGGCCAGAACCAATGTGCACATGATTCTTTCAAAAATAATTTTCCTGGTTCACAAGCATTTGTACCCGAGACCCGGACATGCACTCTCGTCGCCCCTTCACTACACCACACGTACACTGGAAGTCTCTGGGATAAGCACCAGACGTCCCTTGTGTCTAAGAAAACTTCTTGGAACAAATGTTAGCCTAATTACCACATGTTTATCTTTTTGGTAAATGTTTTAAAGCGGGTGGTGGATCTCACATGTGCATCAGTCGCTTCCACACTCGCCACATCATCTATGGAATCCACGCCCTGACCCCTCACTTTCTCCTCCACTATCTTATCCTTTCATCCACCTCGCGTCTTGGCTTCACTTTGCTCGTCCTCACATCTTGCTTGCCTTACTCTCCCCCTTCCTATTTCTCGGCTTTCGTTCCTCCGGTGAGATCCATGCATGAAATATGTTCCTCCGACATGATAACGCACACCTCATAGGCCATCCATTGCTCAGAACTGCTCCAAACACTCCTTCCATGATCCGGGGCGGCTACCTCACCTTGGAAGGAGGCACAGACTCGTTGATGCTGCGACCGATGTGCGTACCTAATGCTAGCGACAATGCAGGGGGTGACAATGGGGTGGGTGGGTGGTGGCACGATAGAGGGGGATTGCTAATGCAAGGGACCACGCAACATGGCGATGAGATGCAACCGGAACTGCAGGATGCATGCTTGGATGGGCATGACGGCAAGCTGCAATCAACGCTATGGGATGCTGTGATGGTACGACGGCGAGCTGCTATTGGCATTTTGGGAAATAGGGTACCCATACTTGCATGCCTGCGGCCCACGGCGTGGCTCAGTCGACGGCCTGGTACATCCCATCTACGAGACCACCAAGACAATACCCTCGTGAGGGGCCAAGCCTCGCGAGGTGGATGCCACCATGACCTCCCGAAGGAGCGGCCTTCCCAGGAGGCCTCCCTAGGAGAGGAGATTTCTATGCAGGTACACTGCCACATGAGGCTATACCATGACGCAAGACATGACAACCAAGGAAGGCGGGCGCCAGCGGGCGCAGAGGAGGCAGTTTCCTCTTTGGTGCTAAGGAGGCAAGGACATGCGTGGGTTCCCGAGGAATCTGGCAAAGGTTTCTATTCCGATGCAACGAGACCAAGACCGCTAGCACGGTAGGATAGATGTCATCACCAAGCCCACCATTGTGTCACGACCAGAAGCTTTGTAGGCGAAGACCACCTTTCGTTAGGATAAGATGTACTACTTGTCCACTTTCAAATTGGCCACTGTGGGATCCCTTCCCGCCTAAGTTTTGGGGGAAGAGGACCGAGGCCACTATAAATATAGGTTAGCCACCACCGTAGAAGGGGTCGACTCATTCCTCACCCCTGAATCTCGCGAGGTTGTTCATCCTTTGTACCAGTTCATCCTCAGCCCCTCGTGAGGCCAACCCACCACAAAGTAGGAGTAGGGTCTTGCACCGCAAGGTGGACTGAACCTGGGTAAACTACCATGTTCATCTTATTCCTTGCGGGCGTGAATCGGGCTAGGCTGTGGGACAACGACCTGGTAGGCTGGATAGGTTGAGTTCTTTGCACACGCGCAAGAGTTCGAACCTTTCTTGGGTCTGCGGAGCCTTGAATCCGACATTTGGCGCGCTAGGTAGGGGCGTGTCGAAGTCCTTCTTCCATCATTCGTTTCCCCTCCGTTCCGTCACTCCCATGCATGGCCGACGCTCGCCGTGTCCGCGCCGAGCGCCGGGCTGCTCATGTCGCCCAGACGACACCCGCGGGCAACGGCGTTCCTCACCGCTCCACCTCCCCCGTGGCAAATTCCGCCACTGACCCTGCTACTCACAAGCAGCAGGATTCGTCACTGCCACCTTCCATGCGGCATGATGGCCGCGCCGTGACTCCATCGCCCACTCTGGCCATGGCATCGTCCTCGCATGCTCACCGTGGGCCGGTGAACGCGCAGGGTGCGCTGCTCATGGCGAGCGAGCTCCCGCATTATCGTCCTGCCAACGACCTCTACGACGACTGGCTCGGCCGCATCGCTGAGCTCGTCAACACCGCCGGTGAGGCTCTTGCACCGTCCCGCTCGCTGCCTCCCCTGCCACCCCAGGCAGGCGATGTGGCTCACGGTGCGCCCCCTCCTCCTCCTCTTCGGCGCATCGCTGACCTGGAGCCTAGGCGTGACGCGTCCCCACGTGACCCATGGCGTGGGGCACTGGCGATGAAACAAGTTGCCAGGTGGTGCAACAGCCACAGGATGATGCGTGCGCGCTCCCAGCGCCAACATCAAGACCTCGCGCCGTCAGAGCCTGCAGCGCGTGGGCGTCACGACAGAGCTCCTCCCGTGCGTGCTGTGCCTGTGAGTGCGGCGGCCTGCCGTGCCTTAACCCAGGAGCTACGCCATGTTGTCTGACCCGGCAAGTTCAAGCCAGATCTGCCTCCGCGCTTCGATGGCACCCCCGACCCTGCAGAGTTCCTCCAACTTTACGCGCTGAGCATTGAAGTGGCGAGTGGTGATGAGAAGGTTATGGCCAACTGGTTCCCGATGGCCCTCAAGGACGGCACACGCTCTTGGTTCCTGAATCTTCTGGTGTTGGGGAACGTAGCATGCAATTTCAAAAAAATTCCTATGATCACGCAAGATCTATCTAGGAGATGCATAGCAACGAGAGGGGAAGAGTGTGTCCAAGTAACCTCGTAGACCGAAAGCGGAAGCGTTAGTTTAACACGGTTAATGTAGTCGAACGTCTTCACGATCCAACCGATCTAGTACCGAATGTACGGCGCCTCTGAGTTCAGCACCTTGTCAGCTCGATGACGTCCCTCGAACTCTTGATCCAGCAGAGGGTCGAGGGAGAGTTTCGTCAGCATGATGGCGTGGTGACGATGATGGTGATGTGATCCACGCAGGGCTTCGCCTAAGTACTACGATGCTATGACCGGAGGAGTAAACTGTGGAGGGGGGCACCGCACATGGCTAAGAGAACAATTTATGTGCTTTGGGGTGCCCCTGCCCCCGTATATAAAGGAGGGGAGGAGAAGGCGGCCGGCCAGGAGGGGCGAGGCATGGGGGGGGAGTCCTACTAGGACTCCACTCCTAGTAGGATTCACCCCCTTTTTTCCTTTCTTACCGAAGGGAAAAAGGAAGGAGAGGAAGAGGGAGAGGGGGGCCGCGCCCCCTCCTCCTTGTCCTATTCGGACTCCCTTGGAGGGGGGCATGCGCCACCCCTCGTGGGCTTCCCCCTCTCTCCCCCAAGGCCCGTGTAGGCCCAATACTTCGTCGGGGGGTTCCGGTAACCCCTCGGTACTCCGGTAAAATACCCGAACCACTCAAAACCATTCCGATGTCCGAATAGTACCTTACAATATATGAATATTTACTTCTCGACCATTTCGAGACTCCTCGTCATGTCCGTGATCTCACCTGGGACTCCATACAAACTTTGGTCACCAAAGCACATAACTCATAATACAAGTCGTCATCGAACGTTAAGCGTGCGGACCCTACGGGTTCGAGAACTATGTAGACATGACCGAGACACATCTCCGGTCAATAACCAAGAGCGGAAACTGGATGCTCATATTGGTTCCTACATGCTCTATGAATATCTTTATCGGTCAAACCGCAGTAACAACATACGTTATTCCCTTTGTCATCGGTGTGTTACTTGCCTGAGATTCGATCGTCTGTATCATCATACCTAGTTCAATCTCGTTACCGGCAAGTATCTTTACTCATTATGTAATGCATCATCCCACAACTAACTCATTAGTCACATTGCTTGCAAGGCTTATAGTGATGTGCATTACTGAGAGGGACCAGCGATACCCCTCCGATACTCAGAGTGACAAATCCTAATGTTGATCTATGCCAACCCAACAAACACCTTCAGAGACACCTGTAGAGCATCTTTATAATCACCCAGTTACGGTGTGACGTTTGATAGCACGCAAGGTGTTCCTCCAGTATTCGGGAGTTGCATAATCTTGTAGTCAGAGGAATATGTATAATTCATGAAGAAAGCAATAACAATAAAACTTAACGATCATTATGCTAAGCTAACAGATGGGTCTTGTCCATCACATCATTCTCTAATGATATGATTCCGTTCATCAAATGATGACACATGTCTATGGACAGGAAACTTGATCATGTTTGATTAACGAGCTAGTCAAGTAGAGGCATACTAGGGACACTTTGTTTTGTGTATGTATTTACACATGTACTAAGTTTCCGGTTAATACAATTCTAGCATGAATTATAAACATATATCATGATATAAGGAAATATAAATAACAACTTTACTATTGCCTCTAGGGTATATTTCCTTCAGTCTCCCACTTGCACTAGAGTCAATAATCTAGATTACATAGTAATGATTCTAACACCCATGGAGTCCTTGTGCTGATCATGTTTTTCTCATGGAAGAGGCTTAGTCAACAGGCCTGCAACATTCAGATGCATATGTATCTTGCAAATCTCTATGTCTCCCTCCTTGACTTGATCGCGGATGGAATTGAAGCGTCTCTTGATGTGTTTGGTTATCTTATGAAATCTGGATTCCTTCGCTAAGGCAATAGCTCCAGTATTGTAACAAAAGATTTTCATTGGACCCGATGCACTAGGTATTACACCTAGATTGGATATGGACTCCTTCATCCAGACTCCTTCATTTGCTACTTCTGAAGCAGCTATGTACTTCGCTTCACACGTAGATCCCGGCACGACGCTCTTCTTGGAACTGCACCAACTTACAACCCCACCATTCAATATAAATACTTATCCGGTTTGCGACTTTGAGTCATTCGGATCAGTTTCATAGCTTGCATCGGCGTAACCATTTACGCCAAGCTCTTTGTCACCTCCATAAACGAGAAACATATCCTTAGTCCTTTTCAGGCATTTTAGGATGTTCTTGACCGTTGTCCAGTGATCCATTCCTGGATTACTTTGGTACCTCCCTGCTAAACTTTTAGCAAGGCACACATCAGGTCTGGTACACAACATTGCATACATGATAGAACCTATGGATGAGGCATAGGGAATGACTTTCATTTTCTCTCTATCTTCTGGAGTGGTCGGGCATTGATTCTGACTCAACTTCACACCTTGTAACATAGGCAAGAACCCTTTCTTCGTCTGATCCATTTTGAACTTCTTCAAAACTTTATCAAGGTATGTGCTTTGTGAAAGTCCAATTAAGCATCTTGATTTATCTGTATAGATCTTGATGCCCAATATATAAGCAGCTCCACCAAGGTCTTTCACTGAAAAATTCTTATTCAAGTATCCTTTTATGCTATCCAGAAATTATGTATTATTTCCAATCAACAATATGTCATCCACATATAATATTAGAAATGCTACAAAGCTCCCACTCACTTTCTTGTAAATATAGGCTTCTCCAAAAGTCTGTATAAAACCATATGCTTTGATCACACTATCAAAGCGTATATTCCAACTTCAAGATGCTTGCACCAGTCCATAAATGGATCGCTGGAGCTTGCACACTTTGTTAGTACCTTTAGGATCGATAAAATCTTCTGGTTGCATCATATAGAACTCTCCTTTAAGAAATCCATTAAGGAATGTGGTTTTGACATCCATTTGCCAAATTTCATAATCATAAAATGCGGCAATTTCTAACATGATTCAGATAGACTTAAGCATCACTACGGATGAGAAGGTCTCATCGTAGTCAACTCCTTGAACTTGTCAAAAATCTTTCGCGACAAGTCGAGCTTTGTAGACAGTAACATTACCATCAGCGTCAGTCTTCTTCTTGAAGATCCATTTATTCTCTATGGCTTGCCGATCATCGGGCAAGTCAACCAAAGTCCACACTTTGTTCTCATACATGGATCCCATCTCAGATTTCATGGCCTCAAGCCATTTCGCGGAATCTGGGCTCATCATTGCTTCCTCATAGTTCGTAGGTTCGTCATGGTCTAGTAACATGACTTCCATAACAGGATTACCGTACCACTCTGGTGCGAAACGTACTCTGGTTGACCTACGAGGTTCGGTAGTAACTTCATCTGAAGTTTCATTATCATCATCATTAACTTCCTCACTAATTGGTGTAGGCGTCACTGGAATTGATTTCTGTGAAGGAATACTTTCCAATTCGGGAGAAGATACAATTACCTCATCAAGTTCTACTTTCCTCCCACTTACTTCTTTTGAGAGAAACTCCTTCTCTAGAAAGGATCCATTCTTAGCAACGAATATCTTGCCTTCAGATCTGTGATAGAAGGTGTACCCAACAGTTTCCTTTGGGTATCCTATGAAGACGCATTTCTCCGATTTGGGTTTGAGCTTATCAGGTTGAAGCTTTTTCACATAAGCATCGCAACCCCAAACTTTAAGAAATGACAGCTTAGGTTTCTTGCCAAACCACAGTTCATATGGTGTCATCTCAACGGATTTAGATGGTGCCCTACTTAACGTGAATGCAGCCGTCTCTAAAGCATAACCCCAAAACGATAGTGGTGAATCGGTAAGAGACATCATAGAATGCACCATATCTAATAAAGTACGGTTACGATGTTCGGACACACCATTACGCTATGGTGTTCCAGGTGGCGTGAGTTGTGAAACTATTCCACATTGTTACAAATGAAGATCGAACTCGTAACTCAAATATTCGCCCCCACGATCAGATCGTAGAAACTTTATTTTCTTGTTACGATGATTTTCCACTTCACCATGAAATTCCTTGAACTTTTCAAATGTTTTAGACATGTTTCTTCAAGCAGATATACCCATATCTGCTCAAATCATCTGTGAAGGTCAGAAAATAATGATACACGCTGCGAGCCTCAACACTCATCGGACTGCATACATCAGTATGTATTATTTCCAACACGTTAGTGGCTTGCTCCATTATTTTGCAGAATGGAGTCTTAGTCATCTTGCCCACGAGGCATGGTTTGCAAGCATCAAGTGATTCATAATCAAGTGATTCCAAAAGCCCATTAGCATGGAGTTTCTTCATGCGCTATACACCAATATGACGTAAACGACAGTGCCACAAATAAGTTGCATTATCATTATTAACTTTGCATCTTTTGGCTTCAATATTATGAATATGTGTATCACTACGATCGAGATTCAAGAAAAATAGACCACTCATCAAGGGTGCATGACCATAAAAGATATTACTCATATAAATAGAACAACCATTATTCTCTGATTTAAATGAATAACCGTCTCGCATCAAACAAGATCCAGATATAATGTTCATGCTTAACACTGGCACCAAATAAAAGTTATTAAGGTCTCAAACTAACCCCGAAGGTAGATGTAGAGGTAGCGTGCCAACGGCGATCACATCGACCTTGGAACCATTTCTGACGCGCATCGTCACCTCGTCCTTAGCAATTCTTCTTTTAATCCGTAGCCCCTATTTCGAGTTGCAAATATGAGCAACATAACCAGTATCAAATACCCAGGTGCTACTACGAGCATTAGTAAGGTACACATTAATAAAATGTATATCAAATATACCTTTCACTTTGCCATCCTTCTTATCTGCAAATACTTGAGTCAGTTCCGCTTCCAGACCAGTCCCTTTGTAGTAGAAGCACTCAGTTTCAGGCTTAGGTCCAGACTTGGGTTCTTCCCGGGAGTAGCAACTTGCTTGATATTCTTATTGAAGTTCCCCTTGTTCCCTTTGCCCTTTTTCTTGAAACTAGTGGTCTTGTTAACCATCAACACTTGATGCTCCTTCTTGATTTCCACCTCCGTAGCCTTTAGCATTGCGAAGAGCTCGGGAACTGTCTTTTCCATTCCTTGCATATTATAGTTCATCAAGAAGCCTTTATAGCTTGGTGGCAGTGATTGAAGAACTCTATCAATGACACTATCATTAGGAAGATTAACTCCTAGCTGAGTCAAGTGGTTATGGTACCCAGACATTCGGAGCATGTGTTCACTGACAGAACTATTCTCCGCCATCTTGTAGCTATAGAACTTGTTGGAGACTTCATATCTCTCAACTTGGGCATTTGCTTGAAATATTAACTTCAACTCTTGGAACATCTCATATGCTCCATGACGTTCAAAATGTCTTTGTAGTCCCGATTCTAAGCCGTAAAGCACGACACACTGAACTATCGAGTAGTCATCAGCTTTAGTCTGCCAGACATTCATAACGTCCGGAGTTGCTCCTGTAGCGGGTCTTGCACCTAGCGGTGATTCCAAGACGTAATTCTTCTGTGCAGCAATGAGGATAATCCTCAAGTTACAGACCCAGTCCATGTAGTTGCTACCATCATCTTTCAACTTAGCTTTCTCTAGGAACGCGTTAAAATTCAAGGGAACGGTAGCACGAGCCATTGATCTACAACAACATAGATATGCAAAAACCATCAGGACAAAGTTCATGATAAATTAAAGTTCAATTAATCATATTACTTAAGAACTCCCGCTTAGATAGACATCCCTCCAGTCATCTAAATGATCACGAGATCCATATCAACTAAACCATGTCCGATCATCACGTGAGATGGAGTAGTTTTCAATGGTGAACATCTCTATGTTGATCATATATACTATATGATTCATGTTTGACCTTTTGGTCTCAATGTTTCGAGGCCATATCTGCATATGCTAGGCTCGTCAAGTTTAACTCGAGTATTCTGCATGTGCAAAACTATCTTACACCTATTGTATGTGAACGTAGAGCTTATCACACCCGATCATCACGTGGTGTCTCAGAACGATGATCTGTAGCAATGGTCCATACTCAGGGAGAACACTTATACCTTGAAATTTAGTGAGGGATCATCTTATAATGCTACCGCCGTACTAAGCATAATAAGATGCATAAAAGATAAACATCACATGCAAACAAAATATGCGACATGATATGGCCATCATCACCTTGTGCCTTTGATCTCCATCTACAAAGCACCGTCATGATCTCCATCGTCACTGGCTTGACACCTTGATCTCCATCGTAGTGTCGTTGTCGTCTCGCCAACTATTTCTTCTACAACTATCGCTACCGCATAGTGATAAAGTAAATCAATTACATGGCGATTGCATTTCATACAATAAAGCGACAACCATAAGGCTCCTGCCAGTTGCCGATAACTTAAAACATGATCATCTCATACAATAACTTATATCACATCATGTCTTGACCATATCACATCACAACATGCCCTGCAAAAACAAGTTTGACGTCCTCTACATTGTTGTTGCAAGTTTTACGTGGCTGCTATGGGCTTTTAGCAAGAACTGTTCTTACCTATGCATCAAAACCACAATGATTTTTCGTTAAGTGTGCTGTTTTAACCTTCAACAAGGACCGGCCATAGTCAAACTCGATTCAACTAAAGTTGGAGAAACAGACACCCGCCAGCCAC
This sequence comes from Triticum dicoccoides, assembly GCF_002162155.2. Lineage (NCBI taxonomy): Eukaryota > Viridiplantae > Streptophyta > Magnoliopsida > Poales > Poaceae > Triticum > Triticum dicoccoides. The sequence continues at coordinate 628,769,932 of NC_041382.1, forward strand.
CTTTATGCAAAACAAGTTGCATGTTTGTCGGTGGAACAGGTCTCATGAACGTGGTCATGTAAGGTTGGTCCGGGCCGCGTCATCCAACAATATTGCCGAATCAAAGTAAGACATTGGTGGTAAGCAATATGACTATTATTGCCCATAACTCTTTGTGTTCTACTCGTCCATATCATCTACGCATAGACCTGGCTCGGATCCCACTGTTGGGGAACGTAGCATGCAATTTCAAAAAAAATTCCTACGATCATGCAAGATCTATCTAGGAGATGCATAGCAATGAGAGGGGGAGAGTGTGTCCACGTACCCTCGTAGACCGAAAGAGGAAGCTTTAGTTCACTAGTAGAAAAAGGGTCAAACGTGAAGCACATTAGTGCCGGTTTGTATTTGAGCCGGCACTAATGTGTACATTAGTGCCGGTTCCAACGGCTAGCCGGGCCGCTTTCATTAGTACCGGTTCGTGGTGAACCTTTAGCACCGGTTCGTGCCACGAACCGGTACTAATGAGAGTGGTGGCAAGATGTTGTCAGACTGGGGCCCCTCCAACCCCTTTAGTATCGGTTCTTGGCACGAACCGGTACTAAAGGTCGTCCTACATAAACCCTTTGTCCACCCGAGCTCGCTCTGTTCTTCTTCCCCTCTCCTCTCTCTGTTCTTCCCCTCTTCCTCTCGAGCTCATCACACATTTTGCACAAAATTTGTCAAGATTTGAAGGTCCCCATCCATTCAAATGATCACAAAGGTTAGCAACTTTGTCCTTTCATCTCTCATTTCTAGATTAGCTCTTGCAATGCTTTATATAGTGATTAATTTGTGAGTTTAGTAATTTGGGAGGATATATATATACATATATATATGTGCTAGTATTTGATTTATATGAAATTTGAGGTCAAAAATAACACTTAGTTTGCATATGTAGGTGTGGTTTACTTAGTGCCTTCTAAATCTCCGTCGTAACCACCGTCGATCGCCCGCACCATCCCGTCGCCGGCACCACCTTGTGGTGAGCCTCTTGTTCATGAAATTTTATATAAAAATTGATGTTTGTGTGATTTGGATATATAGTTACTCGTATAATTATCTTACCCGTACGTTGTTTGTTATACATATAGTGCCATGGTTTTGATATCCATCCCCGTCAGCCCTCGTCCTTGTTATGATTCGGATGTGGTATATATATTCTCTTTTAAAACTAGTTGCATTTCGTGTTTATGACAAATTATGCCCATCAAGTTGACATAGAAATTTTTTCTAGGAGGTATGTGAACCGGAAATTCCAACCGACCCTATTTTCGAGAGGTTAAATTTAGTTGAAAGAGAAAATGAGTACTTGAAAGAAAAATTGAAAAGAATTGAGGGGGAGAAGATGGAATTGGAGTTGCATGTTGCCGATGTCATCGATGATCACAAGATCAAGATGGAGAAAATGCGCTTGAAGATTAGAAAGATTAGAAAATATGCCATCGATAGTGAGGCTTGGTATCATTATGCTGTTGGATCCATTGTTACCTTAGTTGCGATCTTGATCGCATTTGTTGTTGCATTTAAATGCTTTAGCTAGAGAGTTATTTGTTTGTTGCATTTAAGTATTGTATGAACTTTATGTATGAACTTGTATTAATTTGGTCTATTCGGTGTTGTGTAATGAAGATGAGCCGGCAATGGATGTACGATGACCGATGCTCTCCCCAGTTCGTTGAGGGCGTGCATACTTTTCTGCTTGCGGCTGAGGCAAACAAGCGGGCGGATGGTTTTATGCCTTGTCCATGTGCTGGCTGTAAGAATGGTCACAATTACTCTACATCAAGAACCATTCATGTCCACCTGTTTAAGTCCGGTTTCATGCCCCACTATAATGTTTGGACCAAGCACGGAGAAAGAGGGGTTATGATGGAAGACAATGAAGAAGAAGAGGACGGCGATAGCTATCCTGGCCATGGGTTCCCTGAATATGATGATACAACAATGGGGGAAGAAGCTGAGCCGGTAATGCGAGAAGAAGCTGAGCCGGCAATGTGGGAAGAAGCTGAAGAAGAGGCATTAGATGAGCCTGTTGATGATCTAGGTCAGGCCATTGCCGATGCAAAGAGAAACTGCGCAAGTGATTTGGAGAAGAAGAAGTTGCAGCACATGTTAGAGGATGACAAAAAATTGTTGTACCCGAATTGCGTAGGTGACAAGAAAAAGTTGGGCACCACACTGGAATTGCTGCAATGGAAGGCAGAGAATGGTGTATCTGACAAGGTATTTTGGAAAGTTGCTGGTAATGATAAAGGATATGCTTCCAAAGGACAACGAATTGCCCGAGAGTACGTACGAAGCAAAGAAGGTTGTCTGCCCTCTAGGGTTAGAGGTGCAGAAGATACATGCATGCCCTAATGATTGCATCCTCTACCGCGGTGAGTACGAGGATTTGAACGCTTGCCCGGTATGTGGTGCATTGCGCTATAAGATCAGCCGTGATGACCCTGGTGATGTCGAGGGCGAGCGCCCCAGGAAGAAGATTCCTGCCAAGGTGATGCGGTATGCTCCTATAATACCACGGTTGAAATGTTTGTTCCAAAACAAAGAGCATGCCAAGGCGATGCGATGGCATAGAGAAGACCGTAAGAAAGACGGAAAGTTGAGAGTACCCGCTGACGGGACGCAGTGGAGAAAAATTGAAAGAAAGTACGGGAAGGAGTTTGCAGATGACACAAGGAGCGTATGGTTTGGTCTAAGCGCAGATGGCATTAATCCTTTTGGGGAGTACAACAGCAACCATAGCACCTGGCCTGTGACTCTATGTTTGTATAACCTTCCTCCTTGGTTGTGCATGAAGTGGAAGTTCATTATGATGCCAGTGCTCATCCAAGGCCCTAAGCAACCCGGCAACGACATTGATGTGTACCTAAGGCCATTAGTTGAAGAACTCTTACAATTGTGGAATGGAACAGGTGTACGTGCGTGGGATGAGCACATGGGGGAAGAATTTGACCTAAAGGCGTTGCTGTTCGTGACCATCAATGATTGGCCTGCTCTCAGTAACCTTTCAGGACATACAAACAAGGGATACCGCGCATGCACGCACTGTTTGGACGATACCGACAGTATATATTTGGCTAATTGTAAGAAGAATGTGTACCTGGGACATCGTCGATTTCTTCCGAGCAGGCATCCCGTAAGAAAGAAAGGCAAGCATTTCAAAGGTGAGGCAGATCACCGGATGAAGCCTCGCCACCATACTGGTGCTGATGTACATGATATGGTCAAGGATTTGACGGTGGTCTTTGGAAAGGGTCCTGGTGGACAACCTGTTCCGAATGACGCTGACGGACGCGCACCCATGTGGAAGAAGAAATCTATATTTTGGGACCTGCCCTATTGGAAAGACCTAGAGGTCCGCTCTGCAATCGACGTGATGCACGTGACGAAGAATCTTTGTGTGACCCTGCTTGGCTTCTTGGGCGTGTATGGGAAGACACAAGATACACCTGAGGCACGAGAGGACCAGCAATGCATGCATGGAAAAGACGGCATACATCAGGGTCATGCAAGCTACGCTCTTACCAAAGAAGAGAAGGAAATCTTCTTTGAATGCCTGCTCAGTATTAAGGTACCGTCTGGCTTCTCGTCGAATATAAAGGGAATAATAAACATGGCAGAGAAAAAGTTCCAGAACCTAAAGTCTCATGACTGCCACGTGATTATGACGCAACTGCTTCCGGTTGCATTGAGGGGGCTTCTACCGGCAAACGTTCGATTAGCCATTGTGAAGCTATGTGCATTTCTCAATGCAATCTCTCAGAAGGTAATCGATCCAGAAATCATACCAAGGTTAGAGAATGATTTGGTGCAATGTCTTGTCAGTTTTGAGTTGGTGTTCCCACCATCCTTCTTCAACATCATGACGCACGTCCTAGTTCACCTATGCGAAGAGATTAACGTTTTGGGTCCTGTATTTCTACACAATATGTTCCCCTTTGAGAGGTTCATGGGAGTCTTAAAGAAATATGTTCATAACCGTGCTAGGCCAGAAGGAAGCATCTCCAAGGGCCGTCAAAATGAGGAGGTCATTGAGTTTTGTATTGACTTTATTCCTAACCTTAAGCCGATTGGTGTTCCTGAATCGCGGCATAAGGGCAAACTAGATGGAAAAGGCACACTAGGAGGGGAACAAATAATATGTATGGACGGACATTCTCTCACTGAAGCACACTACACAGTTCTACAGAATTCTGCCTTGGTGGCTCCGTATATGGATGAACACAAGAATTTGCTACACTCCAAACACCCGGAGCGGTCTGATGACTGGATTACACGTGAACAAACCAGGAGTTTCGCCAGCTGGATGCAGACACGTACCATGCATGACACCTCTATTGAAGATGACTTGTACTTGCTGTCCCAATTACCATCTTCGAATATAATGACTTTCAAAGGGTACGAGATAAATGGTAATACATTTTACACGATCGCCCAAGATAAGAAGAGCACCAACCAAAACAGTGGTGTCCGCTTTGATGCAGAAACCAAGACGAGAAAGGAAACACATTATGGTTATATACAGGACATATGGGAACTTGACTATCGACGTGTTTTGAAGGTCCCTTTGTTTCGGTGAAAATGGGTCAATATGACACGAGGCGGGGTAACGGAAGACCCGCAGTACAGAATGACAACAGTGGATCTCAACAATCTTGCGTATGCAGATGAACCATTCGTCCTAGCCAATGATGTGGCACAGGTTTTCTATGTGAAGGACATGTCTACCAAGCCAAGAAAAAGAAAAGATAAGGAAGCGAATGCATCGTACGATGAGCCAAAGCGGCACTTAGTTCTTTCTGGGAAGAGAAACATCGTGGGAGTGGATGGCAAGACAGACAAGTCAGAAGATTATGAAAAGTTTGATGAAATTGCTCCATTCACAGTGAATGTTGACTCGAGCATCCCGTTAAATGATGAATATTTTCCATCGTTACAGCGCAAAGGGACACACGCGAAGAAAAAGTTTCACACCCAAAGATCTGGGATGTGATTGGTTGCACTATCATCACTTTCTTCTGTGTTTCACACCTAGAAGGGAATCTCTGTAATAGTTAGGGTAGTTAATTATGTGTTTTGGCATTTGAAACGCGAAGAAATTTTATGTGCAAACAAATTCTTTCATGCCTTTACTGATTTTTAAAGTTAAGTTATTCACAAACTAGTGATTCACACTAATTTCAAATAATTCAAAATTTAAACTATTCAAATTTGAAAACTACGGGCACTAACAGAAAGTTTGTAATTTTTTGTACCTAAAGCAAAAATATTCACAAAGAAACTCTAAATACACAAAAAAACAACTCAAAAATAAATAAAGAAAAAAAATAAAAAAAGCCCGCCTACTAGGCCAGAGCGGCCTGCATACGACTAGAAACCCAACCTATTGTTGGGCCAGGATGCAGGCCCGCAAAGGCCCAGTATTCCAACAGGGCAGCACAGAACATGTAGGCCCAGTAGGCCTGCTTTGGAGAGGAGCTCGAGAGAGCTACCACACGGGGGTTTATAAACCAGTGCGGTCTCCCCTCGGCTAGCGAGGTGGGACTAAACTTGTGCACCGCACCTACGCCAACGCACCCCCTTTAGTACCGGTTCGTGGCACCAACCGGTACTAAAGGGGGGCCTTTAGTACCGGTTGGAGCCACCAACCGGTACTAACCTTTAGTACCGGTTGGAGCCACCAACCGGTACTAAAGGGGTGCGGTTCCCGCCGCTTGGCCTGGCCAAAACAGGCCTTTAGTACCAGTTGGTGGCTCCAACCGCTACTAAAGGTGCCTTCTATATATACAACACTTACAAAAATTTCATTCTCCCTCTGTTTCTTCCTCTGTTTCCCCATTGAAGCACCGCCCGCGCGCCCCGATCGATCGAAGCCGTCGCCGTCGCCGCCCCCGTCCCCGTCGCCGCCCTCGTCTCCGTCGCCGCCCCGTGCCCGTCCCCGCGTTGCCGCCCCCGCGTCA
>NC_041382.1:628776227-628802240 GCF_002162155.2 Triticum dicoccoides
CCCGTCGCCGCCCCCGGCCGTCGCCTCGCCGTCGCTGTCGCCCCGCTGTGAGCTCTCCCCCTCTAACCCCTCTCCCTCGCCCCCGGCGGCCACCATGGGCGCCGCCCCTCATCGAGCCCATACACACACACAAAAGCATGATGAACACACACACACACACGTACATATGTATGAATTAATGCATGTTTATATTAGTATATACGTATTTTGTATGTTTAATTAGTTTAGATTTTTTAGATTATTATTTTTTCACTAGTATATATGTATGAACGCATGTTAGATGGATATAATTAGTGTTTAATTAGTATGGAAATTTTTTATATAATGTTGTTTTTCAGTTTTTTAATGGATGTATAAAAGTTGTGTTTTCTGTTTTTAGTGTTAGATGCTTAATTAGTATGAAATAGCATATAGAATTTTGACATATGCAATGATAGCATAATTAGTGTTATATAGAAATGTTAGAAATTTTAGTTATCAAAATCCAATCATTAAAAAATGTTACTTTTTGCGGGCATATAGCTAGTATTTGTTCTCAACGATGCCCGGCCCGCATCCTCGCCGTCGACCCGTCCGCGACAATGTCCGACTGACCCATGTCCGGGACTGGGCTCCGCCGGGCTGGCACTGGGAGGTGCTTCCTGGAGGGGCGCGCCGCTTGATGAGGAACCCGGCCCCGGGTCCGGTCGTCGACTCTGATCTCGTTTGGTGGCGTTCGCGTGGGCCAGTTTCGGTGCGGAGGGAGCCGGCCCCGCCGGAGGTGGTACGTCGCCGTGTCAGGGAGGAGGACGACCACGTCCATCGCTACATGGTTGCGTTAGAGGGCAACATGTTCTCCAATACCTGGCAGTTTCTTCAGGGATCTCACTTCAGCTATGATCCTGTGAGGGTTCCTTCTCTTTGGGTGTCCACCGCCCGCGCCGTAGGAACCGCGAGTGTCCTAGATTCTTCTGTAGTATTCGATCTTTAATTAGCTACCTAGCCAGTGATGTACTATTTAATATTATATATTATTCGAGACGATGTATTCGAGATTATATCTATTATTCGAGACGATGTATTCGAGATTATATCTATTATTCGAGACGATGTAATTTGAATACTAAATTGTTTTATATTTATTTTGGCATAGTTAAATAAAAGCTATGGTGGACAATACCGACAGAGAGGGAGAATAGACCATGTTCGATATAATACGCGGGCCAGATGATGATCAGAATGAAGAAGATTATGACGGCTCCGAATTTCTAAACAACACCGGAGAGGGTGATATGATATTCGATCGCGACGACCGAATTGATGAAGTCATGACCGGCGAGGTATATATATTTATATAAGCAGGCATCTGGTGATCATCACATGTTTTAAATGAGTTGAAGATATATTAACGAATCGATCTTTCTTCTTTCAGCCATCCGGATCGAGCAAATCTCTAGGCAACAGGACAAAACGAGGCCCGAACAAAAAGTTGAAGGAGGGCGTAAAGTATAATAGCGAGGCAATCAAACCTAATGGCGAACCATTAGCGCCTAAGAAGATTGCGGGCAAGTTCGTTCGTCAGTGCGGAGTTCTTGTGAAGGACCAACTCCCGATCTCCCTTCAAGAATGGAGAGAGCCAGCAAAGCCATGTCCAGATCTTACTTTTGTCGACGACAGACAAAAAAGTCTACTTTGGGATACTCTCATGGAACATTTCACCCTACCAGATCATTTCACAGAAGCAGATGTGCAGAAAGTCAAGGACGCTGCTCTTAGGAAGATGGTGGTTGCATTCAATAACCACAAGAATCATGAATGGGACAAGTACGTCAAGGGAGGAAGGAAGACTCCAGTATTCGAGGGAACACTAGAGAATCAAAGTGCTCATTGGGACGATTTCGTGAAATTCAAGGATTCAGAATTAGCTAAGGAACGGTCGAGAATAAACAAGAAGAATGCCAAAAAAAGGATAAGTTCCATAAGCTGGGGCCAGGTGGCTACGCGGTGGCAATGCCTAAGTGGGATAAGTCTGAGAAAGAGATGGAGGATGCAGGTGTCACTCCGGTTACTAAGAGCTGGCCCCCCAGGTGTAGGACTTGGTTCTATGCGCATGGGGGGGGGGAGTTGGACCCGAAGACATGCAAAGTTTCGACGAAGGCATGTCTGAACGGAGCCGACGATAATATACTTGTTGCAATAGAAGAGGCTCGAACGGGGGTGTTCCAGCGCAACAGAGAGAACGACGAGCTTACGCGTGCCCTGGGAAATCCCGAACACCCGGGAAGAACACGAGGCAAGGGCGCTATTCCGTGGTATGAGGGGTTTTCGGACTAGAACACCGACTATAGAACCCGTGCGAGAAGGAAGATTGCGGAGGAGAAGTAGAGGAAGATGGAGGAGGAGAAGAGGAAGCTAGACTATGAACGCCTTCAAGGCCTAGAATCAGTGCAGGCGGACTTGGTAGTCAAATTCCAGCGGCAGTAGGAGCAGATCGACTCACTTACCAAGCAAAGGGGGTCTCAGCAGCTGCAGCAGCTAGCGGATGATCCAGCATTGGATACCACCGCCCCATCCATGCCGAGAAGCAGCGTGGGTTCCGCCCCATTTGACGCAATGCTTGATAGATACCCCGTGGATGACATCGCGGAGAACACTAACTGCGAGCTACACTTCAAAATTAAGAACATATCCTTGAAGGTGGCGGACGGCGTTGCTTATACAAATTCCCCCGATGCAACCTTCCATTGCAACCCAATTCCAGCAGGCTATGCTCGTGTCGTGGTTGATGAGGTGGTGGACCAATATTCGGGGCTTGAGCTTGACATTCCTGGAGGTGACGAGGAGCACACACTCGGAGATGCGAAACATCGTATCATCCTATGGAGAAAGGATTGCATCATCTTTCGAAGGCCACCGACACCGCGTCACCCGACTCCTCGTCGAAGTCCGCCACCGAGTCAGCAGACTCCCGCTCCTCCAAGTCCACCAACGCGTGAGGCCACTCCTCCTCGTCCAAGTCCGGCAAAGTGTCAGGCCACTCCTCCTCCAAGTCCGACACAGCGTCAGACGTCCACTCCTCCTCCAAGTCCGGCACAACCTCAGGCCACTCCTCCTCCAAGTCCGGCACAGCTTCAGGCCACTCCTCCTCGTCCAACTCAGCCCTGTCAGCCGTCTCCGCTGCCTCAACAATCGCAGAAGAGACACCCCGCAGCTATGGTTCATAGCGGTATGAGTCGTGGTCATAATACAGGAAGTACAGGCGGAGGCAAGCGATATAAATATGGTCCAAACCTCACTACTCCTCTTCCTGAGAGGGCTTACGACAGGACCGAGGAGCAAACCAATGCCATAGTGCGGGCAGAAGTCGACGCCCATTTTGGACCGAAACCGCCACCGCTGCCAAGGGAGAAAGTGCCTGTGGAAGTAGTTGACCACTTCATTCGTATGGCTCAACCACCAGCTCCTAAGCCTGTTGACACAGACTATGAGCGCCACATCAGGAAGTTACATCGACAACGTCTACAGAAGGAGGCGAGCTCGAGCTCGAGCAAACAACAAGCAGCTATCAAAAAATGCGGGAAAACCGTTGCCCAGCTGGGAGAACAGGCGGCGCAATCGATCCCCCCCTTTGTTGTGCCACCACCAACACGTGACAGTACGCGCGCCCAATATTATTGTGGGCAAACAGTTTATGTTCCCGAGGTGGGCGATGTGGTAATAACCCAGGAGCATATAATGCAGGCTGAAACTCTCAACATCACTGTTGGACAACTCCTCGAGATCGAGGACATGCCTGTGCTTACAGAGGAGGAAATAAAACGGAAATATGCCCGGGGACAACCTTTGGTCAAGCCAGAAGAGGTCAAGAAGCTCCCAACGAGAATGTATGAATTGCATCAATGGTACATGGACATTACCAAGAGATCCGATCGAGAGTCCCTCATGGTGCAAGTCAAGAAGGATCATTACTACCATCAGAAACCTGTGACCGTTGAGTATTCTGAACTGTTTCAGTTATACAATCAAGACGCACTCGACAAATCTATCGTCAGTTGCTATTGTCTGTAAGTGATTTCTTTCTGTAATTTAAGTCTCAAGCTAGCTGTAGTGATCCTTTTGATCAGTCATTACCTATAATTATCCTCACTATATTCTTTTCTGTGGTATTATGCAGGATGAAGATGTATGAAATGAGAAAAGGTGGACGCTATGGCATTGGGTTCATTGACCCAAACACCGTTAATGAATACACATGGAAAATAAACAAGCATCATGAAAAGCAGGTAGAGGACAACATGCTAGAGTTCTTGAAGCGCCTCAAATACAATGAAGATATACTACTTCCTTACAACTTCCAGTGAGTCACACTTTCTTGTACTACAAATTCTCTGTTTTTGCCTACTAGCTAGCTACATGTTTTTGCTTACATATGCCCGCTTAATTAAGACATGCAAACGTGTGTGCATGCAGATTTCACTAGATATTGTGTATCATTAAAGTAGACGCCGGAACAGTTGAAATACTGGACTCACTACTCAAAGCAAATAGTGACTACAACATCTTGTTTGGGATAGTCAATAGGTAATTTCAATCATTATTAACTATATATCTCGGCCTATTTAGTTCGTCATTTCATGATATGAACTATTTAATAACCCCTTTATTCATTTTCTTTGTCGGCGGGCAGGGCTTGGGCAAGGTTCATCAGCGTCACGGAAGGCGAATGGAAACGACAACTGAAATGGTTTCGACCGAAGGTAAGTAATTAAGTAGTACTAGCTAGCTAGCTAGCTGCCATCTCTTTAATTATCATGCTTGATTAATCATTATCTGATCAAATTAAATTCCATTCTCGTAATAAAGGCCCTGAAGCAGGCACAAGGGACTGATCTGTGTGCATTCTGCGTTTGCGAGAACATTCGCATGATGGCATCTGAAAGGAGCAGATCTCAAAGACAGGAATGGGTACGCTTGTCAGAACACTATTCACAATTTTTACACCATTATCGATATCTAGTCACACAACTAATACACATGCATATTGATCTCCTTCTTAACAGTTCACAGAGGTGCGGGACAAGCTCCTAGAAACGGAGCGCGTAGAAGCACTTCAAGAGGAAATAGCGGGATTTTTGCTCGACCAGGTCATAAATCCGAAGGGAGAATACTATTACCTGCTACCGCCCCCATCGACCAGGTCATGAACCACTTCCAATTGTCATCGTGCTCCGAAGGCACCAATTAGGCTAATGCCACTGGCTCCGAAGGCAACATGCATATGTAGGAGAAATTGTATATAGCTATACATGTGTGTATGTGTGAATTAATATGGTGGTTTGTGAGACATTGATGATATATATATGATTGGTTCTACTAGAAATTCTATTTATATATATATGCATAACGTGTACAATGTGTAGTATTGTAAAATACCAGCCAATGAAAAAGAATTAAAATGGAAAACACAAAATTAAATGAAAAAGAAATCATTAAACCAAAAACCCCCCAAACATTTTAGTACCGGTTGGTGTTACCAACCGGTACTAAAGGGCTCCCGGCCCCCGGAGCTGGCTCATGCCACGTGGTTGCCCTTTAGCACCGGTTCGTGCTGAACCGGTACTAAAGGGGGGGGGGGCTTTAGTGCCCACACTTTAGTGCCGGTTATGGAACTGGCACTAAAGGGCCTTACGAACCGGTGCTATTGCCCGGTTCTGCACTAGTGGTTTAACGTGGTTGATGTAGTTGAACGTCTTCACGATCCAACATATCTAGTACCGAACGTACGACAGCTCCGAGTTCAGCACACGTTCAGCCCGATGAAGTCCCTCGAACTCTTGATCCTGCAGAGGGTCAATGGAGAGTTTCGTCAGCACGTCGGCGTGGTGACGATGATGGTGATGTGATCCGCGCAGGGCTTTGCCAAAGCGCTACGATGCTATGACCGGAGGAGTGAACCGTGGAGGGGGCACCACACACAGCTAAGAGAACAATTGATGAGCTTTGGGTTGCCCCTGCCCCTGTATATAAAGGAGGGAGGAGGAGGCAGCCTACTAGGAGGGGCGCGCCATGGGGGGAGTCCTACTAGGACTCCTCTCCTAGTAGGATTCGCCCCTTTTTTCTTTCTTACCGGAGGGGAAAAGGAAGGAGAGGGAGAGGGAGAGGGAAAGGGGCGCCGCGCCCCTCCTCCTTATCCTATTCGGACTCCCTTGGAGGGGGGCGCGCGCCACCCCTTGCAGGCTTCCCTCTCTCTCCCCTAAGGCCCATGTAGGCCCAATACTTCCCTAGGGGGTTCCGGTAACCCCTCGGTACTCCGGTAAAATACCCGAACCACTTGAAACCATTTCGATATCCGAATACTACCTTCCAATATATGAATCTTTACCTCTTGACCATTTCGAGACTCCTCGTCATGTTCGTGATCTCATTCGGGACTCTGAACAAACTTTGGTCACTGAAACACATAACTCGTAATACAAATCGTCATCGAACGTTAAGCCTGTGGACCCTACGAGTTCGAGAATGATGTAGACATGATCGAGACACATCTTAGGTCAATAACCAACAGAGGAACCTGGATGCTCATATTGGTTCCTACATATTCTACGAAGATCTTTATCGGTCAAATTGCAATAACAAGATACATTATTCCCTTTGTCATCGTTATGTTACTTGCCCGAGATTCGATCGTCGGTATCATCATACCTAGTTCAATCTCGTTACCGGCAAGTCCCTTTACTCATTCCGTAATGCGTCATCCCACAACTAACTCATTAGTCACATTTCTTGCAAGGCTTATAGTGATGTGCATTACCGAGAGGGCTCAGGGTGAAAAATCCTAATCTTGATCTATGCCAACCCAACAAACACCTTCAGAGACACCTGTATAGCATATTTATAATCACCCAGTTATGTTGTGATGTTTGATAGCAGGCAAGGTGTTCCTCCGGTATTTGGGAGATGCTTAATCTCATAGTTAGAGGAATATGTATAAGTCATGAAGAAAGCAATAGCAAGAATACTTAACGATCATTATGCTAAGCTAACAGATGGGTCTTGTCCATCACATCATTCTCTAATGATGTGATCCCTGCTACCTCTTGAGCATGTGTTGGTTTTCCATTGAAGAGGAAAGGGTGATGCAACAAAGTAGCGTAAATATTTCCCTCAGTTTTTGAGAACCAAGGTATCAATCGAGTAGGAGATAACGCACAAGTCACCTAGTACCTACACAAACAATCAAGAACCTTGCAACCAATGCGATAAAGGGGTTGTCAATCCCTTCACGGTCACATGCAAAAGTGAGATCTAATAAAGATAGTAAGATAATTATTTTCGGTATTTTTCTTGTATAGATTGGAAAGTAAAGATTGCAAAATGGTAAACGAGATGCGATGTAAATAAAAGAGATGCAATATAATAAGAAAGAGACCAGGGGGCCATATGTTTCACTAGTGGCTTCTCTCAAGATAGCATGTAGTACGGTGGGTGAACAAATTATTGCTGAGCAATTGATAGAAAAGCGCATAGTTATGAGAATATCTAAGGCAACGATCATGAATATAGGCATCACGTCTGTGTCAAGTAGATCGAAACAATTCTGCATCTACTACTATTACTCCACACATCGACCGCTATCCAACATGCTAGAGTATTAAGTTCATAAGAACAGAGTAAGACTTTATGCAAGATGACATGATGTAGAGGGATAAACTCAAACAATATGATATAAACCCCATCTTTTAATCCTCGATGGCAACAATACAATACGTGCCTTGCTGCCCCTATTGTCACTAGGAAAGGACACCGCAAGATTAAACCCAAAGCTAAGCACTTCTCCCATTGCAAGAAAGATCAATCTAGTTGGCCAAAATAAACCGATAATTCGAAGAGACTTGCAAAGATATCAAATCATGGATACAAAAATTCAGAGAAGAACCAAATAATATTCATACATAGTCTTGTTCATAAACCCACAATTCATCGGATCTCGGCAAACACACCGCAAAAGAGTATTACATCGAATAGATCTCCAAGAACATCGAGGAGAACTTTGTATTGGGAATCAAAGAGAGAGAAGAAGCCATTAGGTAATAACTATGGACCTGAAGGTCTGTGGTAAACTACTCACGCTTCATCGGAGAGGCTATGGTGTTGATGTAGAAGCCCTTCGTGATCGATCTCCCCTCCGGCAGATCGTCGGAACAGGCCCCAAGATGGGATCTCATGGGTACAGAAGGTTGCGGTGGTGGAAAGTGGTTTCGTGGCTCTCTGTGATCGATCTAGGGTATAAGAGTACATATAGGAGAAAGAAGTACGTCGGTGGAGCTATGAGGGTCCTCGTGGCGTTCCAGACTTCAACTCCAAGTCTCCTGGTTTGCTTTCGGTCCAAGAAAGATCATTGCGCAGGTTTCATTCTATTGGATTTCGGCTTCCGACAGACCCTTGAGGTTCGAACACTGGGGTGCGCGTGGAGATTTCGCCTCCTACCTACCTGCACCCCTCCGCCTCGCTAAGATCTAAGCTATGGAAAGAACAACACAAGAGACACAGGGTTTATACTGGTTCGGGCCACCATTGTGGTGTAATACCCTACTCTTGTGTGTGGTGTGGTGGATTGCCTCTTGGGCTGATGATGAGGAACAATACAAGGGAGAACAGCCTCGCAAGGGTCTATTCTTGGCTGGGGTGATGAACTGCTGGGAGGAGTTCAGTCACCCTTCTCTCTCTCTCTCCGATTGTTGATCTCCATCCCCCTAAAACTCTCTCTCCTTTCCTCTCTTTTGCCCTGTGGGTGGCTGGTCCTATTTATAGAGGCCCTGGTCCTCTTCCCAAATATCAAGCGGGAAGGGAGCCAACAATGGCGGGCTAATTTGAAGGGGGACAACTAGTACTAGCTATCCTGACAAAAGTAGTCTTTGCCTGCACAAAGCTCTGGTGGTGACGTCGTCTTGGGCTCCACAATGACCTCCGTCTTGCAGTCATCCTGGTCTTGGTCTTATTGCACCGAAATGGCAACCTTCGCCTGATGCCTCGGTACTCTGCGGCTGCGCTTGCTCCCTTTGCACCAAAGAGGAAAGGAGGACACTGCGCGGGCTGGCACCCGCCTGGCGCCTTTGGTCATCATGGCTTGCGTCACGGACACCTCTTGAGGTACCCCGCCTTGATCTCTCCGCCTCCTCGCGAGCCAGCCTGATGAGGCCATGCCTGAGGAAGCTCCGCGTTGTCCGCCCCGCGAGGCTTGGCCCCTCGCGAGGGTCTTGGGTCTGTGTTGGTGAAGATGGGTCGTGCTGGGCCCCCCTTTGAGCCACGCCACAGGCCACAGGCAGGCAAGTCTGGGGACCCCCGTTCCCAGAACGCCGACAGTAGCCCCCGAGCCCAAGGCACACCCGGACTTGGCCGTGCAGGGAGGCGGAAGGGTAAGAGCGAAGCGCCATGGGCCCTAACAGCCTGCGGCCTTGGGCGCCGCGTGGCGGTTGACTGGACGTGGGCGGCACTGTTCCCCCACGCCCCCCTTATTTTGCGCCATGCTAGGCGGACTCGTAGTTGTACACAGCCGCTCCCCCTTCTGTTGCTCGAGCGCCCTCTGTCCTTCCTCCGCCCGAACTCCAGCTTCTGTTTTCAACCCAATCTCGAACCTCCCCCGTTCCCATCGCCATGGCTCCGACGAAGAAGGGAAGAGGGAAGAAACCCGTGCCTCCGCCTCGTCCGCCGCCGTTGGCGGCCCCCGCCGAGGGCTTAGGCAAGGTTAGCTCGGCTTTGGCCACTATCTTCAACGAATGCGGGAGGATGACGGCCTGGCCCGCGTCCCACTTCTCCATCGACAGGATAGTCACCGAGGTCCTGTATTTTGCCGACGCCCTGTGGGCGGGTCTGGTTCCTCCCTTTTCTGATTTCTTCAATGCCATGCTTTCCCACTATCACCCTCCTTTGGGTCTTTGCCTTTGTTTGCGAGGCTATGATGGGCATCCTTCCTTCAGTTGCCTTGCTGCGCCACTTCTTCTCGCTGCGCGTGAGCTTTGTTGCCGCGTCTGAGACAGCGGCCTCTGGGATTGACTTCAAGCTCCCCCCGCCCGCGGCTGGGTTCCGCGAGCGGTGGCTATATGTGGACGCAGGGGTGCCCAGCCCCCTGCTATCGGAGCCAACTTCGCCTGCTGTCCCCAATTCGGGCTGGGGCCAGGAGACGCTTGAGAGCCCCCGGCTCGTCTTCGTCTGGCACCGCTTCGCGTTCTTGAGGTCGCTTGGCGTGACAGCGCCCAAGGTGGTGAAGGAGTTCCTGCTACGCCGCGTTGCTCCTCTCCAACGCCACTCCCGCCGGATGTGGGCCTTCAGCGGGCGCGATGATCGTATGAGGCTCCAGGAACAGGACCTGACTCCTGAAGTGCTGAGGACAGCGCTCTTGACCCTGACTGGGGACCCCAACCCTGGCAGCATCCAGCAGGGAGGGGCCTTGCTGTACCTCTGCCAGAGCAGGGGCGATTTTGTGAGGCAGATGCCTATCTTTGATGAGTGGGGGTCGTGCCCTGCCGGCCTCCAGGGGCCTCGCGAGAACCCAGTGGTGGTGACTGCCCTTCCAGTCAGCCAAGGCGGCTCTTCCTCGAGCGGCGGAGCAGGGAGGCATGAGGCGCCAGAGACCGAGGGGGCTCCCGGCGGGGTGACGGCGCTAGGCGAAGCTCATGAGGGAGCAGCTCTCGGGGCTCGTGCCGCTGAGGCTGAGGGTGACGAGCAGCTGCCCTCAGCGCCTGCGACTGAGGCCCCTGAGGCTCCAGCTGCTTCCCTTGGCGAGGTGATTGGCAGCGCGCATCAGGCAGGCGCCCCTGACGCAGATCACCTTGACGCTCCATCTTCGTCGCAGGTTGATCCCTGCGCCCAACTCTTGGGCCGTTTCCGCGTGGACTTTGAGGCCCTCCGGAAGAGAAGGGAGGCCCTGGGCGACGATTACCCTTGTCGCCTGCTGAAGCATAGGAAGTACTTCGCCACTGATGAGTAAGCCTTCTCCTTTCCCAGCTCTCGATCCTTCTGTTGCTTTTACTGACCCTTGCTCTGCAGGCCCCTTCCAGCCGAGCTTGTGGAGATGGCTGAGGTGCCGCCCCCCTTGGCTTCACCCCCTCCATCATCCTCAAGCGCCCCGAGCAGCAGAGCCCTTGTGGTGAGGGCGATCGAAGAGGCGGACCGTCCCGAGGCGCACCGTGGCCCTGCGCACCTCGCGATCCTCTTCCGCAGGCCTTCTCATGGCATAGCCAGCCTGCCGTGGGCTTCTCGCCTGGTTGTGGACTGCGATTGGCTGAAGCGCTCCCTGTGCTCTTCACCTGGGGACGGGCTGGCTCCAGGCCGGGCTTCTGGCGTGGCATGCCCGACCGTCGCGCTTGCTTGGGGCAGATGATGGTGTGGAAGACGTACTCGAGCGCGCTCGGGGGCGTCGCGCTCTCCGCCAAGGATTCCTTTGATGGGCGGCTGACGTAGTAAGCTTGCTTGGTGAGGAGCTTGCTGATGAAGACGCGCGCCTTGAGGCCGAGGGCCTGCGCCTGGCCGCAGAGAGGCGCGAGCTGGAGGGCGCCATCGCCCTTGCGCGCCGTCAGTGCGATCTTGACGACGCAGAGGCCAAGGCGTCGTTGGTGGCCTCTCGGGAGGCCCGATCTTGGGCCGCTGAGGAGGCCCAGGAAGCCGACCGGCGGCGAAAGGCGGCGGAGGAGCGGGCTCGGGAGGTCCTGGCCTGGTGCCACTCACTGGAGGAGCAGGTGGAGCTGCGCGAGGCAGCCCTCGCGTCGATGAAGGTGGCCTCTGGCGACTCAGCAGAGCTCCAGAAGCGTGAGGAGGCGCTGACGCTGGAAGCTACCGAACGCACCCGCGAGTACGACCATCTGGAGACGAGGGAGCGCTTGGTGACGCAGGCGGAGGATGATGTCGCTGCACAGGAAGCCTGTGTCCTGGAGGAGGTCGGACGTCGGGTGGCGATGGCGCATTTGAACCTCGAGCACGAGTTCGAGGAGAAGCTGGGGTTGATCCAGGCCGAGGCTGAAGGCAGGATTGCTGCCTTGAGAGCCAAGCTGGTGGAGGCGACACGGCGGGCCGATGCTTTCCGGGCCGCCCTTGAGGCGGCGCAAGGTGAGTTAACCACCTCCCAGGCCGAGGTGCTCCTTCTTCGCCAGCGGGTGGAGGAGGCTGAGCCGTCGCGCGCCAGAATGCGGATGAGATACGTCAGCGGCGGATCCTGTAGCATGAGCACGGCCCCATGCTCACCATGCTCCGGGAGAGAACCAACACAGCCTTGGGCAACATCTGCGAGGTGGCTGTTGGCGAGCCACATGCAGTCAACTACGTCGGCAATCTTCAGTCCTTCACTGACGTGGTGACGCAGCTGGAGGCGCGGTCGGTCAGGGCTGACAGGTTGGTGGAGGAGAGGAGCCGCGCTCTGCTCGGGCGTGCCTTTTCTCGCGTCTTCAGCCATCTCCGGAACATGGATCCCCACTTTGATTTCAACGCCGCCATCGCCCCAGGCCGTCCGAGGCGACCTGGCGCACTGGGTGGAAGACAATGTGGATGCCCTTATCAGGGCCTGCGCTTCAGACAACGACGGCATGATCGTAGCTGCCGATGAGGGCGATGTGGTGAACGGCCCTAACGCCGTTGGCGGCGACGCGGACAGCGATGGCGAGTTCAGCGACGCCAGCAACGGCTCGGGTGGTGCTCTTGAGGATGCATTGGGGGATTTACCCGACTGATTGTGCATCGTTCCTGCTTCCTTACCCTGCATGAATAGAACTCAGGTTTTGGCCTGATGGCTGTGAGAGCATTTTGGAGGGGGAGCCCCTCATGTAAAACTTGTGTTCATCGTATTAGTAGACGCTACATTGCCCATGCGCCCACGCCAAGTGGTTGGCTTAAGCGACGCGCTGGTCGGCTAGTTTACCTTTGTCCAGTGCTGGCCCTGAGGTAGCCTGTGGGAGGTTGTGGTGTCCCGAGTGTTCCCTGATTGGATCTGTAGGACCTGCAGTTAAACACCCTCCTGAGAGGACGCGGCGGCGGCAGTCTGGGCTGCGCACAAGCTAGGCCTGACCCGTCTCGCGAGGGGCTCACGAGGGGAGGCGGCTGAGGCGAAGTGGTAACCAAAACGCGAGAAATTGCTTGAACGAGACTAAGCACCCCTTCCCCGAACACACGCAAATCTCAAATTCGAATCCAACTTGAATCCAGTGGGGGAAAGCGACAACCAAAGGGAAAAGCAACGAAAGCAGACAAAAGGCCGCGTCCGGCACCTAATCTAGTCTTGGACGTCTTCTCACCAGCGCGGAGCTAAGTGCTGCCACTGGGCATGGGAGGGAGCCCCAGGGCCTGAGGCCGGCACCCCTGAGACTCCGGGGCGTGTACAGCCCCACTCATTATTACGTGAGAGTGTCACGGGGCGGCGAGCTTCACAGGCACTGGGCCTTCTTCACAGGTTCTGGCCTTGCTTCATATCGCCAGATGAGGGCCCCGCCTTGCGCCACACTCTAGTGCCATCAACGACGACCGGAAACCAGGATGCCGCCGATGGGGTAGAGCGGTCGCCAGCGGTTCCCCCGATGACCACGGGTCCTCCGCCAGGGGCAGGCCCTGAGGCACCTCCCCAACAAAGGGCCTACCTCCTGAGAACACCTTGCTCCGAACACCGCGGTGGTGATGTCGGATATCGGCCCCTCTCCTGCAGCCCCCTGCGCCCTCCTCCCGAGGGGTAGGAGACTATGGGAGCGGGGCAGCTGCTCGCTGTGGCGACTTGCACCTCCTGCGATCCATGGTTAGCGTATGCCTGCTCCTGAAGAATTAGCGGTACATGATAATCGTTGCCTCCAGCGTGGCCAGTGGGACCGTCCCGGGTCTCCTGGAAAGGCTCAACTTCTGGCGCCTAGTCCCCCCAGCTTGGGCTGAGGAGCGAGCCTTGTTCGCTCCTCGTGAGGGTGTCCTTGGTCCATCATGAGGGGCACGTATTCCTCTGGCGCCGTCATCCCGAAGGCCACGCCGTAGTGCTCCGCGTGCCACGCGGTCCTGCCTGACACGCCCTTTGTGGGGTGGCAGCGCGGCTGTCCACTGGGGCCGCGGGTCGCGTCGAGTCCTTCTTCTACGCGGACCGGGAGCGGGGGCAACGCCGCCGCTGGTCCGGTGCTGACAGCTTCGCTGGCGTTGGAGTAGCCTTGGAGCCTGCGGGCGCGCGCGGAGCCCCTGCGCGGGCCGCCCTGGGCTTGAGATGGGAGCTGGGTGCAGAAGGGGTGAGCCCCCGAGGCGGCGAAGCCCAGGAGGTCTGCCACCCGCTCCAGCAGCACGTCGCGGCCGCCCTCCAGCAGCCTGCACTGCAGAAGCTCTCGAGCCACCGTGAGCGCGGCCCTTGAGTTCGCCTGCTCTCGGCGGGTGTACGGTGTCGTGGTTGCGGCGTGATTGGAGGCCCTTGCTGCCGACCGCGCCTGCCGCGGTGTGAGAGCTGTCGAAGCCTGTCTGCGTCGCGAGCTGCCTGGGGCATGGGGTCGCCCGAGGGGAGCGGCTCTGCGCGGGCGGGCCACGCCGCCCATGGATCTGGGTTGCCCGCCTGGTCGCCGGACATGGTGATGATGACGCGACGGGGCAGGAAGCGGTAGAAGGTGGATTCCGGCGCACCCCTACCTGGCGCGCCAAATGTTGGATCTCGGGTTCCGGCAGACCCTTGAGGTTCGAACACTAGGGTGCGCGCGGAGATTTCGCCTCCTACCTACCTGCACCCCTCCGCCTCTCTAAGATCTAAGCTATGGAAAGAACAACACAAGAGACACATGGTTTATACTGGTTCGGGCCACCGTTGTGGTGTAATACCCTACTCAAGTGTGTGGTGTGGTGGATTGCCTCTTGGGCTGATGATGAGGAACAATACAAGGAAGAACAGCCTCGCGAGGGTCTGTTCTTGGCTGGGGCGATGAACTGCTGGGAGGAGTTCAGTCACCCTTCTCTCTCTCTCTCCGATTGTTGATCTCCATCCCCCTAAAACTCTCTCTCTTTTCCTCTCTTTTGCCCTATGGGTGGCTGGTCCTCTTTATAGACGCCCTGGTCCTCTTCCCAAATATCGAGCAGGAAGGGAGCCAACAATGGCGGGCTAATTTGAAGGGGGACAACTAGTACTAGCTATCCTGACAAAAGTAGTCTTCGCCTGCACAAAGCTCTGGTGGTGACGCCGTCTTGGGCTCCACAATGACCTCTGTCTTGCAGTCATCCTGGTCTTGGTCTTATTGCACCGAAATGGCAACCTTCGCCTGATGCCTCGGTACTCCGCGGCTGCGCTTGCTCCCTTTGCACCAAAGAGGAAAGGAGGACACTGCGCGGGCTGGCACCCGCCTGGCGCCTTTGGTCGTCATGGCTTGCATCACGGGCACCTCGTGAGGTACCCCGCCTTGATCTCTCCGCCTCCTCGCGAGCCAGCCTGATGAGGCCGTGCCTGAGGAAGCTCCGCGTCGTCCGCCCCGCGAGGCTTGGCCCCTCGCGAGGGTCTTGGGTCTGTGTTGGTGAAGATGGGCCGTGCTGGGCCCCCCTTTGAGCCACGCCGCAGGCCGCGGGCAGGCAAGTCTGGGGACCCCCGTTCCCAGAACGCTGACACATTCTATTTGGATTCCGTTTGGTATTCCTTTTCTGCGAAACTCTAAAATAGAAAAAAAAAATAGAAACTGGCACTGGGCCTCCGGTTAATAGGTTAGTCCAAAAAAATAAAATAAAAGAGCATATTAAAGCCCATTACCCAAAACAGATAATATAATAGCATGAAGCAATCAAAAATTATAGATACATTGGAGACGTATCAAGCATCCCCAAGCTTAATTCCTGCTCGTCCTTGAGTAGGTAAATGATAAAAACAGAATTTTTGATGTGGAATGCTACGTAACCTAATTATCAATGTAATTTTCTTTATTGTGGCATGAATGTTCAGATCCGAACAATTCAATACAGAAGTTTAATATTGACATAAAAATAATAACACTTCAAGCATACTAACAAAGTAATAATGTCTTCTCAAAATGACATGGCCAAAGAAAGTTCATCCCTACAAAATCATATAGATTGGATATGCTCCATCTTCATCACACAAAATATTCAAATCATGCACAACCCCTATGACAAGCCAAGCAATTGTTTCATACTTTAGTATTCTCAAACTTTTTCAACTTTCACGCAATAAATGAGCGTGAGCCATGGAAATAGCACTATAGGTGGAATAGAATGGTGGTTGTGGAGAAGACAAAAAGGAGGAAGATGGTCTCACATCAACTAGGCGTATTAATGGGCTATGGAGATGCCCATCAATATATATTAATGTGAGTGAGTAGGGATTGCCATGCAATGGATGCACTAGAGCTATAAATGTATGAAAGATCAACAAAAGAAACTAAGTGGGTGTGCATCCAACTTGCTTGCTCACGAAGACCTAGGGAATTTTAAGGAAGCCCATTGTTGGAATATACAAGCCAAGTTCTATAATGAAAATTCCCACTAGTATATGAAAGTGACAAAATAAGAGACTCTCTATCATGAAGATCATGGTGCTACTTTGAAGCACAAGTGTGGAAAAAGGATAGTAGCATTGTCCCTTCTCTCTTTCTCTCTCTTTTGTTGGGCCTTCTCTTTTTTTTGGCCTTTCTCTTTTTTTCATTTACTCACATGGGACAATGCTCTAATAATGATGATCATCACACTTTTATTCACTTACAACTCAAGAATTACAACTCGATACTTAGAACAAAATATGACTATATGAATGCCTCCGGCGGTGTATCGGGATGTGCAAGTAATCAAGAGTGACATGTATGAAAAATTATGAATGGTGGCTTTGCCACAAATACGATATCAACTACATGATTATGCGAAGCAATATGACAATGATGAAGCGTGTCATAATAAACGAAATGGTGGCAAGTTGCATGGCAATATATCTCAGAATGGCTATGGAAATGCCATAATAGGTAGGTATGGTGGCTGTTTTGAGGAAGGTAAATGGTGGGTCTATGGTACCGGTGAAATTTGCGTGGTACTAGAGAGGCTAGCAACGGTGGAAGGGTGAGAGTGCGTATAACCCATGGACTCAACATTAGTTATAAAGAACTCACATACTTATTGCAAAAATCTACAAGTCATCAAAACCAAGAACTATGCGAATGCTCCCGGGGATAGATTGGTAGGAAAATACCATCGATCATCCCCGACCACCACTCATAAGGAAGTCAATCAAAGAAACACCTCATGCTTCAAATTTGTTACACAAAGTTACCATACATGCATGCTACAGGACTTGCAAACCTCAACATAAGTATTTCTCAAATTCACAACTACTCAACTAGCATCACTCTAATATCACCATCTCCAAGTCTCAAAACTATCATCAAGCATCAAACTTCTCATAGTATTCAACACACTTTATATGAAAAAAATTATGATACCCATCTTGGATGCCCATCATAATAGGACTAGTTTTTATAGCCAAAGCATATTACCATGCTGTTCTAAAAGACTCTCAAAATAATACAAGTGAAGCATGAGTGATCAATAATTTCTATAAAATAAAACCACCACCGTGCTCTAAAAATATATAAGTGAAGAACTAGAGCAAAATTATCTAGCTCAAAAGATATAAGTGAAGCACATAGAGCAAAATTATCTAGCTCAAAAGATATAAGTGAAACACATAGAGTATTCTAATAAATTCTGATTCATGCGTGTCTCTCCAAAATGTGTGTACAGCAAGGATGATTGTGGTAAACTAAAAAGCTAAGACTCAAATCATATAAGATGCTCCAAGCAAAACACATAGCATGTGGTGAATAAAAATATAGCCTCAAGTAAAGTTATCGATGGACGAAGACGAAAGAGGGGATGCCTTCCGGGGCATCCTCAAGCTTAGGATTTTGGTTGTCCTTGAATTTTACCTTGGTGTGCCTTGGGCATCCCCAAGCTTAGACTCTTGCCACTCCTTGTTCCAAAATCCATCAAATCTTTACCCAAAAACTTGAAAACTTCACAACACAAAACTTCAACAGAAAATCTCATGAGCTCCTTTAGTATAAGAAAGTAAACCACCAGTTTAAGGTAATGTAATGAACTCATTCTTTATTTATATTGGTGTTAAACCTACTGTATTCCAACTTCTCTATGGTTCATACGCCCCGATACTACTCATAGATGCATCAAAATAAGCAAACAACACACGAAAAACAGAATCTGTCAAAAACAGAACAATCTGTAGCAATATGGAGGTTTTGAGTACTTATGTAACTCCAAAAATTCAGAAAAATTAGAACGACCAGGATAATTTGTATATTTATCTACCGCAGTTGGAATTGGTATTTTATCGCTCTCTGGTAAAAAAATATAATTATTTTTGTGAGCGCATACTTTATGTTTTTATCAGCAAGATCAAACAATAATCACCCAAGAAGATCCTAAAGGCTTTACTTGGCACAAACATTAATTAAAACATAAAAAACACAATCATAACAGAAGCTAGATGAATTATTTATTACTAAACACGAGCAAAAAGTAAAGAACAAAAATAAAATTGGGTTGCCTCCCAACAAGCGCTATCATTTAACGCCCCTAGCTAGGCATAAAAACAAGAATAGATCTAGGTATTGTCCTCTTTGGTATGCATTTCATAAGTGGCTCTCATAATAGATTCATAAGGTAATTTAATTTTCTTCCTAGGAAAGTGTTCCATGCCTTTCCTTAAAGGAAATTTGAATCTAATATTTCCTTCTTTCATGTCAATAATTGCACCAATCGTTCTAAGGAAAGGTCTACCAAGAATAATAGGACATGTAGGATTGCAATCTGTATCAAGAACAATGAACTCTACGGGCACATAATTCCTATTTGCAACAATAAGAACATCATTAATCCTTCCCATAGGTTTCTTAATGGTGGAATCCGCAAGATGCAAATTTAAAGAACAATCATCAAATTCACGGAAACCTAGCACATCACGCAAAGTTTTTGGAATCATGGAAACACTAGAACCCAAATCACACAAAGCATATCATTCATAATCTTTAATCTTAATTTTAATTGTAGTTTCCCACTCATCATAAAGTTTTCTAGGGATAGAAACTTCTAATTCAAGCTTTTCTTCATAGGATTGCATTAAAGCAGCAACAATATGTTTAGTAAAGGCTTTATTTTGGTTATAAGCATGAGGAGAATTTAGCACGGATTGCAAAAAGGAAATACAATCTATCAAAGAACAATTATCATAATTAAATTGCACGGATTGCATGGATTGTAAAGTTTTGACCTCTTCAATCCCACTTTTTTTGCATCAAGATCTAAAAACTCCGATTTATCGGGACGCCTTTTAACTAAAGTTGACTAATCTCCAGTCCCATCTTTATCAAGATTCATATTGGAAAACAAGGATTTAATAGGAGTCACATCAATCACTTTTATATCTTCATCATTATTATCATGAAAACTAGAAGAACACACTTTCACAAAGCAATCTTTTTAGCACGCATCCTAGAGGTTCTTTATTTGCACTCATAAATGGAAATTCTCATGGTTTTGAGATACTCATTGATGTCATGCTTAGGTGGAATAGATCTAAGTTTCAAAGAATCAACATTAAGAGAAATTCTATCCACATTCCTAGCCAACTCATTAATCTTAGTCATAAATTCTTTAACACTAATATAAAAGTCAGAGGGCATCTTATTAAAATTTCCATAAGAGTTGTTGTAGGAATTACCATAATTATTAGAGGAATTACTAGGAAACAGCCTAGAATTAAAGTTTCCTCTATACGCATTGTTACCAAAATTGTTCCTACCAACAAAATTCACATCCATAGATTCATTATTATTTTGAATCAAAGTGGACAAAGGCATATCATTAGGACCGGAAGAAACACTTTTAGTAGCAAAAAAAAATCATAAGTTCATCCATCTTTCCACTCAAAACATTAATCTCTTCAATTGCATGAACTTTTTTACTAGTGGATCTTTCGGTGTGCCATTGAGAATAATTAACCATAATATTGTCTAGGAGTTTAGTAGCTTCTCCTAAAGTGATTTCCATAAAAGTGCCCACCGCGGCCGAATCTAAAAGAATTCTAGAAGCAAAATTCAATCCGGCATAAATTTTTTGTATAATCATCCACAAATTCAAACCATGTGTAGGGCAATTACGTATCATTAATTTCATCATCTCCCAAGCTTGTGCAACATGCTCATGATCAAGTTGCTTAAAATTCATAATATCGTTTCCAAGAGAGATGATCTTAGCGGGAGGAAAATACTTAGAGATAAAAGCATCTTTGCACTTATTCCATGAATCAATACTATTTTTGGGCAAAGAAGAGAACCATGTTTTAACATGATCTCTAAAAGAAAACGGAAATAGCTTCAATTTAACAATATCATTATCCACATCTTTCTTCTTTTGCATATCACATAAATCAAGAAAGTTGTTTAGATGGGTAGCAGCATCTTCACTAGGAAGTCCAGAAAATTGATCTTTCATAACAAGATTCAACAAAGCGATATTGATTTCACAAGATTCAACATCGGTAGTAGGAGCAATCAGAGTGCTAATAAAATCATTGTTGTTGGTATTGGAAAAGTCACACAATTTAGTATTATCTTGAGCCATCGTGACAAACGATCAATCCAACACACAAGCACACAAGAAGCAAGCGAAAAGAGACGAACGGAAAAGGGGCGAAGAAAAGGCAAAGGTCTTTGAAAATCATTTTAGAAGTGGGGGAGAGGAAAACAAGAGGTGAATGGAAAATAATGTAATGCGCGGGAGAAGAGTTTATGATGGGTACTTAGTATGTCTTGACTTGGCGTAGATCTCCCCGGCAACAGGGCCGGAAATCCTTCTTGCTACCTCTTGAGCATGCGTTGGTTTTCCCTTGAAGAGGAAAGGGTGATGCAGCAAAGTATTGCAAGTATTTACCTCTATTTTTGAGAACCAAGGTATCAATCCAGTAGGAGACAACACACAAGTCACCTAGTACATGCACAAACAATCAAGAACCTTGCAAGCAACGCGATAAAGGGGTTGTCAATCCTTTCACGGTCACTCGCAAAAGTGAGATCTAATAAAGATAGCAAGATAAATATTTTTGGTATTTTTGTTGTATAGATTGGAAAGTAAAGATTGCAAAATAGTAAACGAGATGCGACGTAAATAAAAGAGATGCAATATAATAATAAAGAGACCTGGGGGCCATAGGTTTCACTAGTGGCTTCTCTCAAGATAGCATGTATTACGGTGGGTGAACAAATTACTGCCTAGCAATTGATAGAAAAGCGCATAGTTATGAGAATATCTAAGGCAATGGTCATGAATATAGGCATCATGTCTGTGTCAAGTAGATCGAAATGATTCTGCATCTACTACTATTACTCCATACATCAACCGCTATCCAGCCTGCATCTAGAGTATTAAGTTCATAAGAACAGAGTAACACTTTAAGCAAGATGACATGATGTAGAGGGATAAACTCAAACAATATGATATGAACCCCATCTTTTTATCCTCGATGGCAAAAATACAATACGGGCCTTGCTACCCCTACTGTTACTGGGAAAGGACACCGCAAGATTGAACCCAAAGCTAAGCACTTCTCCCATTGCAAGAAAGATCAATCTAGTAGGCCAAACTAAACCGATAATTCAAAGAGACTTGCAAAGATATCAAATCATGCATATAAGAATTCAGAGAAGAACCAAATAATATTCATAGATAATCTTTTTCATAAACCCACAATTCATCGGATCTCGGTGAACACACCGCAAAAGTGTATTACATCGAATTGATCTCCAAGAACATCGAGGAGAATTTTTTTGGGAATCAAAGAGAGAGAGGAGAAGCCATCTAGCTAATAACTATGGACCCGAAGGTCTGTGGTAAACTACTCACGCTTCATGGGAGAGGCTATGGTGTTGATGTAGAAGCCCTCCATGATCGATTCTCCCTCCGGCAGATCGCCGGAAGAGGCCCCAAGATGGGATCTCACGGGTACAGAAGGTTGTGGTGGTGGAAAAGTGGTTCCGTGGCTCTCTGTGATCGATCTAGGGTATAAGAGTATAAATAGGCGAAAGAAGTACGTCGGTGGAGCTACGAGGGGCCCACGAGGGTGGGAGGCACGCCTACCCCCTGGGCGTGCCCTCCTACGTCATGGCCACCTCATGGCATTCCAAACTTCAACTCCAAGTCTCCTGGTTTGCTTTTGGTCCAAGAAAGATCATCACAAAGGTTTCATTCCATTTGGATTCTGTTTGGTATTCCTTTTCTGTGAAACTCTAAAATAGAAAAAAACAGAAACTGGCACTTGGCCTCCGGTTAATAGGTTAGTCCCCAAAATAATATAAAATAGAATATTAAAGCCCATTAAACATCCAAATAGATAATATAATAGCATGAAACAATCAAAAACTATACATAGGTTGGAGACGTATCAATCCCGTTCATCAAATGACAACACATGTCTATTTTCTCGAAACTTGATCATCTTTGATTAATGAGCGAGTCAAGTAGAGGCATACTAGGGACACATTGTTTTGTTTATGTATTCACACATGTACTAAGTTTCTAGTTAATATAATTCTAGCATGAATAATAAACATTTATCATGATATAAGAAAATATAAATAACAAATTTATTATTGCCTCTAGGGCATATTTCCTTCACCCAGAGGGGTCGATCTCCTCCTGGGACGACCTTTGCGAGTGCTTCATCGCCAACTTCCAGGGCATTGCGACCGAGCTCCTGCAGTGGCCGACCTGCGGCGCGTGAAGCAGCAGCTGAGCGAAACTTTGCACAAATACATCCAATGCTTTATGAGCGTTCGCCTCAAGATCCCGAAGGCGTCGGACGAGGCCATTATCTTGGCGTTCACTGATGGCGTCCGGGATGTCAAGATGAAGGAGGAGCTCGCCATCCACGAGGACCTATGTTCGGCCCTGGAGATGTTCAACCTGGCCACCAAGTGCGCAAGGGCCGAAGAAGGCCGCCTATCCCTCCTTAAGTCCTTGACCTCCCGAAGCCTGATCGCGAAGACAAGAAAGCCAAAGCCAAGGAACCAAGGCATAAGGGCCCCGCCGTGCTGGCCGCAGAGCCCGAGATGAAGCATGTCCGTGACCACGATGAGCCTCCTAGGGGCAACCGCCCATTCTGTGTCTTCCACAACATCCACAGCCACAGCACCAACGACTGCCAAGAGCCCAAGGCAATCCGAGACGGGTGCCTTGGCCGCCGCCCCGAGCGCAGCGACCGTGACTACGCCTGGAGAGGAGGCTACGGTGGAGGCCACTGGGACAACCGCGACCCTCGTCAGGACTGGCACGACCAACCCCGCGAGGAACGCTGGCAAGGCCATCCTTGTGACGGCCCTTGGCGGGACTAGCCTCATGAGGACCGACCTCAGGGAAACGCTGGCCTCCATCCGCTTCCGCCACCGCCAAGGAGAAACGATAACAATGGCAAGACGATGAGGCTGGGGGCTTCTAAGAGCCTCACGCGACCGCCTGCCTCCTTGGTGGTGCTTAGGCTCCCGCCTCCCAGCACATCTTCAAGAAGTTCACTTGTGAGGTGAATGCGGCCCTCCCCAAGCTTGAGGCATCATGTCCCCTCAGGTGGTCCAAGCACACCATCACCTTTGACTCCATGTACCAGCTCAAGTGCTTAGCCACCGCTGGCGCGCTCCCGATGCTCTGTGCACCAACCATCAGCATCGTCCTAGTCACCAAAACCCTCATCGACGGTGGAGCGGGGCTCAACGTTCTCTCCGTCGAGACGCTTGAGACAGTCCAGGTGCCCTATGACCAGCTCCTGCCCACCATGCCCTTCTCAGGAGTGACCGATGGCTCTACCGTCCCCCTGGGGCAGGTGCGCCTCCCGGTCACCTTCGGCAAGCACAACAACTACCACACTGAGCTCATCGACTTCGATGTCGACCACATCAGCCTCCCATAAAATGCCATCCTCGGGTATATGACCCTCGCCAAGTTCATGGCAGCAACTCACCATGGTTACAACGTCCTCAAGATGCCAGGATGCGGCAGCATCATCACGGTCGTCTGCGACGAAAAGGATGAAGTGTGCTCCCTCGAGCGCGCCTACCAGGCTACGGCGGTCGAGAAATCCAGCGACGAGGGCACCATCCTGCCTCCTAAGGCTATCCCCAAGAAGAAGGAGCAGGTCCTCCCCAAGGGCCGTC
Organism: Triticum dicoccoides; assembly: GCF_002162155.2. NCBI lineage: Eukaryota > Viridiplantae > Streptophyta > Magnoliopsida > Poales > Poaceae > Triticum > Triticum dicoccoides. The sequence continues at coordinate 628,800,404 of NC_041382.1, forward strand.
AGGAGGCTGGGGCGCCTGCCGGTCGTGCCTCAGACCCCGCACCCACTGCTGGGGCGTCGTTCCCTCACGCATTGGAAGGCGCGTCTGGCGCCCCCCTTAGGATAGGCTCGGGGGCTCTCATATGGGGGGCCTCGGACCTGATCAGCATGACCAGGGAGGCGTCTAGGAACCACATGGAGGCATGTTTTGATGCGTGCCTCCGAGAGCGAGGTGCGAGGCGCCAGGCGTGCAAGAGTACATCACCAAAGCAATCGAAGAGCCTCAGGAGGCGCGGGCCATGCGTGGCGAGCGTCGCCCCGTGATACGTCTCCAACATATCTATAATTTTTGATTGTTCCATGCTATTATATTATCAATCTTGGATGTTTTATAATCATTTTATATCATTTTTCCGTACTAACCTACTAACATAGTGCCAAGTGCCAGCTGCTATTTTTTCCATGTTTTTTACATCGTAGAAAATCAATACCAAATAGTGTCCAAACACAATGAAACTTTACGGAGATTATTTTGGACTAGAAGGAACAAAATGGGCCCTAGCTGCGCATGGGGGGGGTGCTCCGAGGAGAGCACAACCCACCAGGGCGCGCCAGGAGGCACAGGCGTGCCCTGGTGGGTTGTGCCCACCTCGGGTGCCCCCTAGACCGCCTCTTTTTTCTATATATACCCCAATATTCCCAAAACCCTAGGGGAGTCGACGAAATATTGATCCAGTCACCGCAGATTCTAGAACCACCAGATCCAATCTAGACACCATCTCAGATGGGGTTCACCACCTCCATTGGTGCCTCTCCGATGATGCGTGAGTAGTTCTTTGTAGACCTTTGGGTCCGTAGTTAGTAGCTAGATGGCTTCCTCTCTCTCTCTCTCTCTCTCTCTTGATTCTCAATACAATGGTCTCCTAGAGATCCATACAATGTAACTCTTTTGCGGTGTGTTTGTTAGGATCGATGAACTTTGAGTTTATGATCAGATCTATCTTTTTATATCCATGAAAGTATTTGAGTTTATTTGATCTATTTTATGCATGATTGCTTATAGCCTCATATTTTTTCTCCGATATTTGGGTTTTGTTTGGCCAACTTGATCTATTTGTCTTGCAATGGGAAGAGGTGCTTTGTAGTGGGTTCGATCTTACGGTGCCTGATCTCAGTGACAGAAGGGGAACCGACACGTATGTATCATTGCTACTAAGGATAAAACAATGGGGTCTATCTCTACATAGATAGATCTTGTCTACATCATGTCATTTTTCTTATTGCATTACTCCATTTCTCCATGAACTTAATACACTAGATGCATGCACTACAAAAAAAGACACATCCATGACATTTTGGGCCGAACAGAATTTTTTTCTGTCGTACATATGACACTTCTATGACGATAATTGTGACAAAACCCGGTATCATCATAGATGTGGTGGGCTCCTACTTCTATGACAAAAAATCATGACAGAAAATGGGCTTTTCGTCCTGGGCGGGCCGGAGACGCAGCTACATGACATTCTTTGGGCCGTCCATGACGGAAAAAACTATGGTAGAAGTAAGGGCGAGGAAAATTTTGGGGAGTTCCCGGTTACAGTGGGAGGTCGGGGGCCGAGCGATGCACGTTTCTCTCGTACACGTACGCGCGTGTGTGCGAGGCGTTGGCTCTAACTGAACCCGAGCGAGGCGTTGGGCTCTAACTGAACCCGAGCGATTGCACTGCAGGCTACGCGTTACTGAACCCGAGCGATCAATCGATAGCTATTAACAGAACCCGATCGAGCGATTCCTTCGCTACTGCTGCTAACTGAAGCCGATCGATGCTGCCTCTGGATGAACAGTGAGCGTTGCGG
>NC_041382.1:628802592-628816382 GCF_002162155.2 Triticum dicoccoides
TGGATGAACAGTTCCCGATGGGGGTGGATGAACAGGACCCCGTGGTGTTGCCTCTGGATGAACAGGACCCCGATCGATCGAGCCGGTTGGGGCTGGATGAACAGGACCCCATGGAGGGCTGGATGAACAGGACCACCCCATGGAGGGAAGGATGAACAGTAGATGGTGGAGGGCAGGATGAACAGTAGCCCGTGGAGGGGTGGTTGAACAGGAGTCCGTGGAGAGGGCTGGTTGAACAGTAGCCAGTGGAGTAGCGCGCAGTGGAGGCTGGATGAACAGGAGCGTGTGGATGAACAGTCGCAGGTGGAGGCTGGAGGAGGTCGACGGTAGATGAACAATAGCTCGTGGAGGCTGGAGGGGTCGACGGTGGAGATGAACAGTATCCCGTGGAGTCCCGTTTTGCGGTACGCCACACCCTCTCAATGAACAGGACCCCCGTTTCGACCGTAGCACTCCAACACAAGTCCGTTTCGTCTGTTTTGCGGTACGCCACACCCCTCCCGATTAACAGGACCCCCTTTTCGACCGCAGGAGGCTCGTTTCCTCCGTTTTGCGGTACGCCAGACCCCTCCCGATCAACAGGACCCCGTTCCGAACGTAGGAGGTCTGTTACCTTGGTTGTGCGGTACGCCAGGCCTCGGTTCCATCGCCTTTTCCGTCCAAGCCCTCATGATGAACACGACCACGCATTCCGTTCTGACCCAGCCGGTTGGCTCCCACGTGTTCCGTTGCCTCTCGATGAACACGACGCATTCCGTTGCCTCCCCATGAACACGTTGCATTCCGTTTCCTCCACATGAACACGACAACGATGTTGTTTCTCCGTTCTGACCCAGCCATGTCAACGAGCCCTCGCCGTACGTATGTGCGAGTAGGCGTTCGAGACCCCGCCCGTATGTACACATACATGGTCATATTTTCTTTCTTGCACCCTGGCCGCCTCTACTACGACACGTGCGCGCCTCTACATCCACCAGTATATATGTACGTACACGTTCGCGACCGTAATGACAAAGCTACGTACGCTTCGACCAGGTGGGTCCCGACTGTCAGGCACTTCCTTGCGTGCAAAGATGTAGCTGGTGGGTCCCAGCAGTTAGGGGGGCGAAATACGGTGGCCCGTATGGTGGGTCCCCGCTGTCAGGTGGAGGAATAATCATTTTGCACGTAATAAGGAGGCACTTCCTTGCTGTGTCCATGGACCCAGCTGTCAGCCTCTCCACGTATAGTCCACGTACGATGGAAGCCGTTCTTGACCACGTTGATCACGCCGCGCCGAGAGCACCAAGGCGGTGGACGACAGCGAGGCCTAGGAAGGGGATGACACGGACCGGGGAAGACGCGACAGTGGATGCCCACGCGTAGAGGAGTACGAGGGCACTAGTTCACTGCGGTATGAGGCTGCCGTCGCCGCAGGGTAACAGGGGGTGTGGATGAGTAGAGGGATGGCCTGTCCAGCGGTGGAAGTAGTAGGGTGCGGTGAGGCCTCCGCCGCATCATAGCCGGCCACGGGAGGCAGCAGCACGAGGCACGACCGACACTGGTTTGGGCAGCTGGAGCAAGAAGACCAGAGGTTGAAGAAGCACTACGGCCATTGGATGGACATCGTACTGTCACTGGAGCTAGAATCGTGCATATTGACTAAGTTGACAAAGCCCTCCGTCCCCGTCAACTTAGTAGGCACATAAGTCAGCCTGCCACTATACTGGGTCCCAGCTAACAGGGGGAGTATTCATTTTTTTGTGCGTAATAAGGAGGCACTTCCTTCCGTGCGAAGATATAGTTGGTGGGTCCGAGCTGTCAGCGGCGGTAACGTTTTTTTCGCGAAATACAGAGGCCCTTTCAGTGGGTCCCTGATGTTAGGTGGAGGAATCATTATTTTGCGCGTAATAAGGAGGCATTTCCTTGCCTGTGGCCGTGGACCCAGCTGTCGGCCTCTCCACGTACAGTCCACTTCAGATGCATGTCAGTCGTCGACCACATTGACCAGGCCGCGCTGAGAGCACCAGGGCGGTGGACGACGGCCAGGCCTAGGAAGGGAACGACACGGAGGCAGGGAAGACTTGGCAGTTGTTTCCCACGCAGAGGGGACTATGACTGTACGAGGGTTTATTGGTTCGTCTACTGTCGCCGGAGAATAATAGCAGGTGTGGGTGAGTAGAGGGATGGCTAGGCCAGCGATGGGAGTAAGGTGGGGCGGTGAGGCCTGCGCGGCAGCACAGCCGGCCGCGGGGAGGAGGGAGCAGGCAGTCCCGCCAACGCTTGTTTGAGCGGTTGGAGCAGGAAGAGCAGAGATTGAAGAAGCACGACGGCCGTTGGATGGACATCCAACAGTCACTGCTTGTGCGTCAACCTTTTTTCAGGAAAGCCTCAAATCTGTGGAAAATAGCATACAACCCATCTGCCATTATTTCTAATAATTTTTAGCCCATTTGCTAATTCTTAAGGTTTTTTTGGAGCCCATATTCTTTTTGTTAGCATTACAGCCCAAATTGTGGCCACGGTTAAAAAATTATACGAAATTTTGCATATTTCGGTGCGGTCCGAACTGTTTTTAATCCCGAAATTTTGACTCACATTCAAACTGATTTTAAAAATAAATGTATATCAATATAAAATCCAACAAATTCTCCATGCATAAAAATTAATGTAATTTAAAATCTTGAAATGAAAAAAAGATATTTGAAACTAATTGTCGGTTTGATGTGTTTTAAAAATGTACAACCCATTTCTCATTACTGATGGGCCATTTTCTCAGCCAGCCGAATGAAAGCTCTCCTCGTCTTGAAAGATTTGCAGCCCAACAGGCCTGACAAAGTGACTTACTTGGCAAATCATAAAAAAACTGGGCTGTGGCCGTGGACCCAGCTGTCAGCCTCTCCACGTACAGTACTCTTTCGATGGAAGTCATTCCTTGACCACGTTGACCACATCGCGCGGAGAGCACCACGACGGTGGACGACTGCGAGGCCTAGGAAGGGGACGGCGCGGAGCCGGGGAAGACACAGCAGTCGAAGCCCGCGCGGAGAGGAGTAAGAGGGTTCACTGGTTCGGCTGCGGTGTGAGGCTGCCGTCGCCGCAGGGCCTGGCCAGCGGTGGGAATAGTAGGGGACAGTGAGGCCTCCGCGGCAGCACAGCCGGGCACGGGAGGTAGGAGCATGCAGCATGACCGGCGCTGCTTTGGGCGGCTGGAGCAAGAACACCAGAGGTTGAAGAAGCACTACGGCCATTGGATGGACATCATACGGTCACTGGAGCTAGAATCATTCATATTGACTAAGTTGACAAAGCCCTCCTTCCCCGTCAACTTTGTTGGCCCACAAGTCATCCTCCCACTATGGTGGGTCCGAACTAACAAGGGGTATTCATTTTTTGTGCGTAATAAGGAGGCACTTGCTTGCGTGTGAAGATATAGCTGGTGGGTCCAACATGTCAGCGGGGGAACGTTTTTTTCGCGAAATACAGAGGTCCTTCCGGTGGGTCCCAGCTGTTAGGTGGAGGAATCATTATTTTGTGCGTACAGTCCACGTCCGATGGATGTCGTTCGTTGACCAAGTTGACCAGGTCGCGCCGAGAGCACCATGGCGGTGGACGACGGCGAGGCCTAGGAAGGGAATGACACGGAGCCGGGGAAGACTCGACAATGGTTGCCCACGCGGTGGGGAGTACGAGGGTTTACTGGTCCGACTGCCGTCGCCGGAAAATAACAGGAGGTGTGGGTGAGTAGAGGCATGGCCTGGCCAGCAATGAAGTAGGGTCGGGCGGTGCGGCCTATGCGGTAGCACAGCCGATCACGGGAGGCGGGAGCAGACAGTCCCACCGGAGCTGGTTTGGGCGGCTGGAGCAAGAAGATCATATATTGAAGAAGCAGCACGGCCATTGGATTAACATCCAACGGTCACTGCTGCTAGAATCGTTTGTGGACTAAGTTCACAAAGCCAAAGTACACATCAACCTAGTAGACCCACAAGTCAGCCTCCAAATCTGTCCCAACAACATACAGCCCGATATTTCTAGCCAGATTCAAATTAATTTTAAATCTAAATATACCTTAATTTAAATTCAATGAAATTTTACCCGCACAAAAACAATGAAATTTAAAATATCAAAATCTGAAAGAAAACGGTCTTTTGGAACTAATTGTCTGTTTGCTGTATTTTTTCATTTTACAGCCCATTTATTATTACTTATAGCCCATTTATTATTACTTATAGCCCATTTTCTGGGCAAAATGCATCCCTCCTCATCTTGAAAGATTTCCTGCCCAGCAGGGCGTAGAAAAGCAAGTAGGCCTACGTTGGTTATTCCACAAAAAACAAAATAGCTGGCTAGCAATTTTCAGAAAGGAAAAAAACAAACTGGGCTGGTCATGTGCTAAACATATGAAATAAAAGCCTGGGCTAGACGGGCCACGGGTCCCGCACAACCCAGTTGATACCCTTCTCCGTCCCGAAAAAACAAAATTACTGCGCGTGCTGCTGGGTCCCTACTGTCATCCTCACCATGTACAGTCATCTCCTTATTCCTCTTGGTTGTTGACCATGTTGACAACACCGGAGGGAGGCACCGCAGCGAGCAAACCAAGGCGGAGGACGATGGTGAGGCCTCGGACGGGAACGAACAAGAGCTGGGGCAGATCACAGCCAGCCGTGGGAGGCGGGAGCAGGCGGTCCTTCCGGCGCTGGTTTGGCTTTGGCGGCTCGAGGAAGAAGAGACTGAAGAAACGCGACAGACATTGAATGTCAATCCAACGGTCAAGGTTGGCACAATCGTTTTGTTGACTAAGCGGACACCAAGTAGCATACTTTTTTATATATAGGAAGAAAACTGCGAGGAAAATGCGTTCGTCTGCCGTCCTCCTCACAGGGAACGTTCGCCACATAAGTGACTAGCACCCTTGGTTTTCAACCGAGAGGTCTTGGGTTCGAGTCCCAGGAACTCTCAATTTTGTCCTCCTTCCTTCCTCGCAAAAAAGGGAAAGAAAATCAAAGACTTGGGAAGGCGTACAGAACAAGCTAGTATACCAGTAATGAGACGTTGCCAAGATTTAGAAAAAAGAAAGATGTGCTCCTGTAGCTGGTTCGAATCCAAACCTAGACTATGACTATATATGGTGCTATGCTACTCTGCAAGTAATGAAACTGACATATCCAACGTTCGCTTCTCCTCTTCTCTACTTACTCTGCCTAGCATCAGAAGCTCTGGCCGTAGCAACTATGTTCGCTGGCTACTCGTCCACCTGCTCTTCAGCAGGCAACAACCAGATATGCGCCAAGTCGCAACCCGTACCATCGCCTGTTAGTCTCATCACACCCTCGCCGACACGCGCACCGCAGCCGGTTGCTCATCGCAACCCGCTGCCATTGGTGTGGTGCCACTGCTGCAAATCACGCAGAGTCATCCGTCGTGTCTCAACCAAATCCGCAACCCTGGTCGAGTCTTATACAAATGCCCAAATCATGCGGTAATAATATGTTTAAGTGTTGTTCTGCTGCTTCCAGTTGCTGATTTTTTAATAGTTTGGTTGATGATCTACCAATTTGATTCGTGCAGAGAAGGGAAGATTCGTGTGATTTGTATTTCTGGGAAGTTGCTGGGGGGGGATGCAATTACGCTGATTATTTGGTTAGCCGAGGAATCCCAATACCAGCAGGTTGGGGTGTTGGACAAGTAACTGAAGGAACGACAGAAGAGGAAGATGCAGAGCAGAAGCTTAAAGATGCAGTTCCTCTGATCATGGCCAAGCAACAGTTGCTGAACGACCTTGACAGCAATGAGGAGATGAAAGAGCTTGTGAAGATAATGTGAAAAACCGATGTGCTCTGTAGGATGATTGTCTCTTTATTTGTAGTGTATATAGCACTCGTGATGTATTCAGTGGCTATGACATGAGCACTTTGCTGAAACTAGTAATGAATGAAACTTGTGTAGTAGGCTGGGCGTAGTGTTGTGAACATCTAATGATTTCTATTAATAGAAATCAGGGGGTATCCCCTTTTGCTCATATAAATAAATAAATAGCAGAGGCTCTGTCGGGCCAGCTTTGTTCTCATTCGAAGATGTCGAGCAAATTGCAGTCCAACAACAAACTATGTCATCAAATTCAAGTTTCACAGCCAAATATGAGTACAACTAAACAACAATGTCATCATGTTTTAGTTGTCATACAATCACCAAACACAAATCAGCATACATAACAAGTGATGTTCTCACAACAAGATACTAAACAACATGTTCATCAGGTTTCAGTTGTCATAGCAAAAACAATTTCACATAGTAGATAAAAAACGTCTTCTAACAGGCAAATACAACAAAAGCAATGTAATCATCATCCGCAGCAGCAGCGTCACCATCTTCGCCATGTGTATTAGTCTGAATCGTAATTCCCCACGGTGTCATCTTGTTCTTCGTCGTCAACGTCCTCGAACGTTGGCTTCTTCTTGATCAACTCTTGTATGTCCACAACACGACAGGCAATCTTTTCGCCGGCGTCATTGACATGATGGTTCTCAAAGATATTAGAAACATCTATGTTATCTTGTACATCAGGAGCAGTGTAAGCATCATCTTGTTGTGCAACTTCATTAAATGAATTCCTCTGCTCAAACCTTTGCAATACTCTCCAGTCATCGCTACGTGCAAATGTGTCTTCCAAGAAAAATATCTGTGTTGCTTGATTTGCCAAAATAAAAGGCTCGTTATTGGTCTGGTATGCTGCCTTGACATTGATGGATTTGAAATAATCATGAGCTCTGGGTTTTGCGATCCTGGAAAACAGGTTATAACAACGAGAGCACAACAGAACCACACACCGATGATCCTCGAAACTGAAGATATACTGCAACTAAATAATGTTTGTTATGTTAGCATACATTTCAGTTGTCTCTTTGTCATACGTATCCGTGCTCATGATGGCACTGTTTTGTATCTTCCTGCCTTCGTCTCGTGCAATGGTGTTGTAGTGCACATCTCCAACAACGCAAGATTCATAATGTCTTACCCGAGTATCAGGACCCATTGCTAGTGAGTAAAGGGCATCATCAACTGCCTTCCCATCCTCCCGCATCTTCTTAACCTATGGTTAGAAAATAGACAAGCTGATCATCTTATGTACTGAATATATTAAAAAACTGACAGTGCACTTCAAAAGCTTACATGGTTCTTGAACCACTTCGCAAATCCTGCCATAACCAGTTTGTCAATGTTTCTTGGATTTTGTGGCAGTAACTCCTCTTTGTAGATGCTGCACAACATAGTGATCGCATCAAACATCTAAATATATAAGAATGTGCTGCAAGTTTAGTAGATTACGATGTATAAGCTGCAGTACTGCACTTACTTGATATAAGGTAGTATCTCAGGACAGTTATTCAACACATACCAAACCATTTTGTCCAAATCTTTAGGTTTGTCGTCTTGTCGACTCTTCCCTGTAACTCGAATAGAATAATCGAAAACATTGAGCCCGGGATTGTCTTCACTCACCTCTTTGCTAAGCTGATCAGCTGTTTCAATGTATTTTGAGCAGAATGTCAACGCTTCTGTAGCAATGTAGGCCTCTGCAATGGAACCCTCGGGTCTAGCTCTGTTCCTAACATAGCCCTTGAAAGTGCCTAGCCACCTTTCAATAGGGTACATCCAGCCATACTGTACTGGACCTCTAAGTAGTGCCTCATCAGGTAGATGAACAACCAAATGCACCATCACATCAAAGAAGGGTGGAGGATATATCTTCTCAAGGTCGCATAGGATAGTTGGTATCTTGTCTCTAAGATGCTCCGAAGCATCTATCCTGATATTCCTATTGCAGAGTTCCCTGAAGAATTGTCCCAACTCTGCAACTGCTCTGTATAAGTCAGGGCAGCCAATCCTCTAAGGATAACAGGTAAAACCCTTTGAAGTAGGACGTGGCAGTCATGAGTTTTCAACCCTTGTACCTTGTTTCCATCTGCACTGACTCTCCTTTCCAGGTTGGAAGCAAATCCATGTAGGAATCTCACACGTGACAGGACCTCGCAGAATTCTTTTCTTTTTACCTTGTCCAAGACGTACACAGCTGGTTCCATATCCCGTGGTTTACCTTCATCTTGCACCTGCAAATCCTTTCTGATACCCAGGTGTGTCAAATCAATCCTAGATTTTAAGGTATCTTTCGTCTTGCCTTCAATATTAAGAAGTGTGCCGATAATGCTGTCACATATATTTTTCTCGATGTGCATCATATCAAGATTATGCCTCAGATCCAAATCTTTCCAATACTCCAAGTCCCACAAAGTGGACCTGCGAGTAAACAATAATCTCTCTTCTACCCTGCCACACTTCCTTTTCCCGCTACCATTACCAGGATGGTTTCCTGGTGTAATATGCTTGACCTTATCTAATTCCACTTGCAACTCATCGGCGGTGAGCCTCTTTGGCGCATCACGGTTTTCATGCTTTGCATTGATCACATGTCTTCGGTATTTTCTAGGATGCGGCTTGTCCTTGGCAAGGAACCGTCGGCGTCCAATGTAACAGACCTTGCTAAGTATTGCGTATGACAGCGGATTCCTATCACAGCGAACACATGCATTGTAACCATGTGTCGTTCGCCCTGACATAGTGCCCAAAGCCAGATAATCATGGATGCACTTAATTATAACATCACACAGAAAGAAATCAGCTGGTGGGATGCTATATAGGTCTCGAGTGAGAACACCCTTCCATAGCTGTTGAGGTTCCTCCATAAGAGGCTCCATGAACAAATCAAAATCCTTTCCAGGACTTTTTGGACCTGGGATGAGCAAGGCCATCATGTAGTTTGATTCTTTGGTGCAGACATTTGGAGGCATGTTGTAAGGGATAACAAGCACTGGCCACATGCTATATGTGGCGCTCTGGTGGCCAAATGGGTTAAATCCATCTGAAGCTAAGCCAAGTCTAATGTTTCTCGGGTCAGCAGCAAACTCTTTGTGTCTATCATTGAAGCTTTTCCACTCACTACCATGAGATGGATGGCTCATTACATTCTGATCTCTGTACTCCTGGTTCCTAGAATGCCACAGTACATCCTCTCTTGTTTCAGCATCATGAAACAACCTCTGCAATCTTGGTGTAATTAGAAAATGTCTCAGAACATTATAAGGAATCCTCTTCACAGCATCACCATCTTTCCATCTTGATGATTTGCATTTTGGGCATTCACTTAAGTTGGCATAATCCTTCCAGAACAGGACAGAATTATTCTTACAAACATGGATCATATCATATCCAATTCCAACTGCATGAAGGAAATTCTTCATTTTACTGTAGGTGTGTGGCAGCTCAGACGCATCTGGGAAAGATTCGCGGAAAGCTACCAACGTCGCATTGAATGATTTGTTGGTCATCTGCTCAGATGTCTTCACCTGAAGAAAGGTGACCATAGCTGAGAATACTGACAGCTTATTTCCTGGGGTGACAGCAACTTTGCATTGTTCCAACATGTAGGCCCACTGTTTTTCTTTTGCAGGTGAAAGTTCACGAAATGCACGAGCATTTCGTAGCATTGTTTCAATGTTGGTCAAACTCACTGGCTCCGCCACCACCACCTCCTCCTCCTCTTCCACCTGAGCATCAGGCAGATCAAGATGGTGATCTGCTGCTTCCACGTAGTCAATAACATTGACGTTCACAGCTTCACCATGATGAACCCACCTAGTATATGTGACCGACATCCCATACAAGTGTAGATGATTTTGCACAGTTGACTGGGGTCTTGTAACTAAATTCATACAACTGCTACACGGGCAGAGCACATCTGATTTCGGACCATCGTACTCAGCTCTGATAAAGTTCATGAAGTTTTCAACCCCCTCGACATATGCAGCGGAGAATCTTCGAGCAGAAGTTATGCAAGTCCTGTCCATCTGTTAGATATACAAATTAGTTCTTCTACTAGATATTACAGGAAAAATATATATGCTTTTTAATTGAAGTCCAGAAAAAATACCTAGGTCGATGTCTAATGCTATGGCAAGATATTTGGACGAGCAGATCTAAGTAACGAAATATATGTAAAGCTAATTCAGCAAACAGATTTGAGTGCCAAATTATGGCAGGCTATTTCAGCAGTCAATGAGGCCAAGCACACAGCCATCAAACTATCGAAGGCCATCGCAGCAACAAAGATCGAGTATAAAACGGTGTAGAGCTATTTCAGCTAACAGATTGGCTACTAGACCATGGCAATCTACGTCACAATAAATATATGGCAGGATATTTTAGCAACTAATCGGCCTTGTCTCCACACGAACGTCGTCAGTGGTGGCGGCGCTGACCGCCGTGTGCCTCCACAAGAACGTAGCCAGAGGTGGCGGCACGGCTAGAGGATGGCAGTCTACGAGAGCGTACTGTGCACTACTAGGAAAAGGGCTATAGATGATATGGACACTAATGGCGCACCAGACATGTGGTGCGCCACTGCTATATAGCAATGGCGCACCAGATATGGGTGCGCCATTAGTGGCCATATTACTAATGGCTCACTTAGTGTGTGGTGCTCCATTAGTAGTTTTGTCCTGGCCCCACACCCCTCCCCAGACTTACCAATGGCGCACCAGGGGGAAAGTGCGCCATTACTAGTTTTAACTAGTAATGGCGCACCAGTAAGAGATGCGCCATTGCTATCTATACGTATGGCGCACCCCCTACCGGTGCGCCATTGCTATCACCCCTTATCCCCTCCCTCTAGTCACGTTCTCTCCCCTCCCCTTCCTCCCGACACAGCCACCCGCCTCTCCTCCGGCTCTGACCCAACGCCGCCGCCGATCTCCTCTTCCGCATCACCTCTCCGCGGCCTCCTCTCCCATCCACACCGCACCGATGACCTCCCTGTCCTCTCCTCTGTCTGCCTGGTCGGGCCGAGACCCTAGCCCGATGCCATGGCGACCATGGCAGCAGGAGGAGCCTGGTCATGGCGGCCTCCTCTCCCTACAGCGCTGCCGCACCTCACCTTCTCTTCTCTTCTCTCCTCTTCTGTCCCAGTAGAGGAGAGGAGGGGAGGGAAGGGAAGGCCTTCTCCGGCGAGCTTCCAGGGAGGTGAGGAGCGCCCAGATCCAGATCCACGGCGCATCGTCCCGTCGTCGACCTGAGCCGCGACCATCCATCCAGGGCCGACAGAAGCCAGGACGGAGATGCCAGAAACCCTAGCCTAGCCTAGCCATGGAGGTACGACGCCTCAACCTCCGGGCGACAGACGACGGCTGCAGGCCATCTCCGGTGACGGATCTCCGACCCCGACCATGGTGCGTGTGGCTGCAGGCCATCTTCTTCATCTCCCCTCCCGTCCCCTCATTGGTTCGTTTTATGTGCAGGGCACGCTGCTCCGGACGAGCTGCTGCTGCTGCTGCTGCAGGTGCACAATGCATGGCTGCTCCCTCCTCCTCTGCCTACTGCAGGTGGACATGGTGAGCACATCTTATCTAGCTTGCCAATTTGATCGATTGCAATTCTTCTTTCTAGTGGTGTTGATTGACATTGTGCAGTTTAGTTCAGTTTCAATCTGAATGCACCTCTCGGTCTCTTCCTCCTCTCTTGTGCTTTTGCATCTCCATGCCCAGATTCGGGCTTAATTAATTCCATTGCCTTCTGTTTATGGATGGATTGTTAGGTTAGATTGCTCACTATATCCATCTCATCATGTCTCCTGAATGAATAAATGAATGAATGAATGAGCACTTTAATTGATGCTTGCTGGTTGGATGGATGGATGGATGGATGTCGTACATGCCATCCTTTTGGGTTAATTTGTCCGTCAAATTGATCCATTGGCCCGCTTGGTTCAATTTATCTGATGCCACAAGTGGCATCATTTTTATTCTGTATGGACTGCCATTATAATGTACATACATGTTCACTGAACATTCAGTCTTTACTTGTGTGTAAGACCGGACTTTCTTCCATTGTCAACGCAACTCGACGCATGACCAGTGCCTTGGTCGCGTGCTCCGGTGTGGTGCAGCCGAGCTGGGCCAACGACCATGCCGTGTACGAGGGCAAACTACCCTCCTACAAGATGGCTCCTAGCTCGGGTAAGCAACAGCACCCCCATGGTCGTTTTAGTTTTCAGAGAGCCCTTTTTTGTGTGTCAGCTGATGATGCCTTCATTCTCTTGTCCATTAAGGATCCTCAACAGGCAAGAACAAGTTCCACCGCCGGTCTGAAACTCGTCCCAACTGGGCAAGGGATTCTCTCACTACCTTCTAATTAAGTGAGTAGTCAACATCTTCAGGGCCCTTTACTCTGCTTTCTTTCTACTTCAAGCAAGGAGATGATTTATATGCATCTAAACAAGTAGTTGCCGCTGCACTGCTATAACAACCAATGTACATGCATAGCTCTAAGCTCTAGCCTAGTGCGCTACACTGCCTCTGTCTGGCCTGATGAGGTCTTGGTCTAGTATGATGCGTGTGTGGACAGTGTTGGTCACTTACTAGCTATGGTTCTTTTACTGCTGGACAGTGTTATTTCAATTTGTACCCCATCTAAGCCGCTCACTGTTTTCGTTACCTAATTGCTACTGGATGCAGAAAAATGTGTAAGATTTATATGCCAAAAGGTTATGCATTTACTCATGAAGCATGTCTTGCAAATGGAAGATTTTGGTGTCCATGATTAGTGACGATCCTCAAGTAGGATGAATCTTTAGTTTTGATGTGTCTCAGATTTACTTTTGTTAAGTTGTGATGATATAGTGCTTAATCTGAGCATGTTCCACATAATGCAATGGACTGTTCCAAGGGCTGGGCGTTGCTGCAAGGCCCATCTTTATCTTTGCTCTTGCGCATGATGGATGGTCAAGGACTAGTTAAGTAGGTCATTTTGCGACCAAATGAATGGTCTTCCAGTTTGGTATCTCTAAATGATGATTACATATTAGCACGTTCTTCAGTTTGGGATATACATTTATGTGTAATAGTGAATTATGTCTTGGAAGGCATGTTACTTATTTCCTGTTGATTCATTGGACATCGCATGACAATCTCTAAGAAGGTTGTCCATTTACTGATCAATCATTTCTTGCACGATTTTGTTGTTGATGATTAGTGTTGAACCTCATATGTCCTCTGCAATTCATTTCCATTATAATCTTACTCATACAATATTCACACCATGTAATTCTGGAAAAGACAGTATTGACATGTTATAAAAAATGACAATATTGACATGTTATAAATAGTTTGTTTGTATTTCTGTTTATTTTGTTACATTTTGCAGGGATAAAGTGAAGAAAAAGAAGAAAAGATTACTAGAAGATTAGTTTTAGGATTTTCTTTTATTTCCTTGCAATTTTCCTTTTATTGGATACTTGTAAAGACATTGTAATATTCTTACTATAATAAAAAATATGATTCTATTTCATTTTTTGTTTTTAAATTATTTTCCTTATAGGTTGTTTTCTGTAAAATTGGATTTTTTTTGTTTTCCAAATACATTACTAGTGGCGCATTTAAGCCCTTATTAGTGGCGCACCTTCCTTTATTACTAGTGGCGCACCTATAAGGTTATCAGTGGCGCACCTAGAGGGAATATCAGTGGAGCACCGAATGGTATACTAATGGCGCACTGCTAGGTGCGCCATTAGTATACCAGATACTAATGGCGCACCAGGGGTGCGCCATTAGTAAAAATTACTAATGGCGTGCTAGTAATGGCGCACCACTGATGCGCCATTAATGGCCATATTAGGTGCGCCATTAGTAGGGGTTTTTCTAGTAGTGGTGGGAGCGAGAGGATCGCCGAACCGCGGCGCCGACGTATCAGCGCGGCAG
>NC_041382.1:628816528-628840582 GCF_002162155.2 Triticum dicoccoides
GTTGGCGGAGCGAATGGAGTGGAGGGGGACAGGGGGGAGGGGGTTTGGGGAATATTATTGGCTAGTTGGCCGAAGGGCGGTTGAATCGGATTTGGGGGGAATTTTTGGGTGTGGGGGGGGTGGGAGGATTTTCGCGCGGTGGGCGGGGGAGTTTGGCGCATGGTCGGTTTCTCCTAGTGCAGTCCCACGTGTCAGTGAAGAGGCAAGCCGAAGCATGTTCCGTTTGCATGAGCCGTGTGCAGGACCGAACGTGTGTGGGGTGCAATGCGACCGCGGCAGGAGTGCTGTGAGTGTACCGCATTTTTTCCTTTTAAACTAGGTGCTTCGCCCCCTCAAAAAAATCTGTTGCTTCGCGCGATCCATCGATACTACTACTAGTAATCCGGTAATCCCGACTAAAACGGGACGGCCGGGTCTTTTCCCGCGCGATATGCTGGGAGGTTGGCTTAGTTGGGTTTTTTAGGACGAGTAATGCTACACCTACATAATCCCAGTTACGTAATTAACATAATGTGAAACGTGTGAGCTGTTGATTGTAGATTGGGGGGAGGGAGGGGCCCACAACCATGAAAATTAGGGGAGGAGAGAGAGGCAATTTACATTAACCCTTTCATAGGTTCCCGTAGATGTAGAAAGATGTGTCTGATCCTACAATATAGGCCGTCCGATCTATATCTAACGGATAGGAAGGAAACTATGCCAATTTACCCGCAGTCCTCTCCACATTTGCAGATAAGGCTTTCCCTCGTTCATCCTTTTCTCCCACAAGATATTGATCTTCCGTGCAATGCACGGGCACCTTGCTAGTACTCCTACAATATGTATATTATTGTGAAAGTTCATATACACCGGCCGATATTAATGCAAACACGACAGATTTTCATTACATTTTGAACTTTTATAGGACAAAAAAATAAAAGAAACCTGACCCTAAACCTATTCTATGGCGGCGACCGACGTCCTCCATCTGTGATCTCCATGTACGGGGGCGGGGTTCAAGACCCATGAAGTGAAGGTGCGGTCTCCGGTGAGGAAAAGTAGAACACGGCAGACGGACCGGCCAGTTGGCACACCATGCTCCACCGCCTCCCATGCCCTAGTCATCCTCGGAGGAGTCCCCGACCTCGGCGGTGCTGGATGTTGGACGGCGGCAAGTAGGACGCGTGGCTGACGGTGCTCCCGTCGTCGGCTGCGAGCGTGGCCATCGCTTGTGCGACGACTTGAGCAAGGGCGGCGACCTCGAGCTCCATCTTGAAGACAAGCTCTCCCACAGAGCGTTCGCGCTTGCGGTCATGGCGGATGTGGTTCCAGGTAGGAGGACGATGCGCTATGGTGTGGAGGTTAGCTGGGCGTTGCCACTTTAAGTAGCGCATTTCGGTGAGGCCAAGCTTCCGGGTGCGTCATTAAGTCGCTGGAGTTGGTTCCGTGGGCACCGAGCCTCTTAATGACGACATACGAACGGACGACATGAATGCGGGCAGCTGGCGCCGGCTGGGAACGCATCGCGCGACGGTGCGAGGGACGAGGGTTTTGGTGTGTCAGGGTAGTCAGCTGCGGTCGTGGCAACATTGGAGATGCCCTTTGCTCATATGCGATGCCCACATGTCATTGAAAAAGCAAGACGACCCAGCATGGTCTCAGGTCCAGAGGATGCAGTTGGCCGTGCTACACCACTCCGCGGACGCATCGCGACGCCCCGTGGATCTACGACGAGCCACGTGTTGGGGTGTGTTTGGATTGTGGTCAAAGTGCACCTTGCCAAAATTTTGGTCATGACCAAAATATTGGTCTTTGTTTGGATGGTTGCCATTTTTTTGGCATGCCAATGAACTCTAGCCAACTCTAGTTCATTTTTCTTGCCAGTGTCGGCCAAATCATGGGCAACCAATACCTCAACCAAAATTTTGGTCATGACCCAAAGATTGGTCTTTGTTTGGATGGTTGCCATTTCTTTGGCATGCCAATGAACTCTAGCCGATTGAAGTTCATTTTTCTTGTCAATGTCGGCCAAATCATGGGCAACCAATACCTCAACCAAAATTTTGGCTACCCAATGCTTTGATGGGGCAACCTTGGGCACAAACCAAACATACCGTTGGTCCTGCCACAACACTAACGCCACCCTCGGCAAACTGAAACCGACCGTGGCTAGCGACGATATGAGCGTGTTGCTCAACGCGGTCGCCATGTCCAGAGGCAGTGCTGGAGCTGCGCCCTGTTGTTGGCCCCAACGACCCACATGAACGGTTGTCGGTGGCGAGGAGGTCGTGGGCCAGCTCCTCCATTGGACTAGTCTGCGCTACGTCATCCCGACGGGTGTGCCCCACATGTCTGTTTCCCTATTTTCCCGGCCATATTCGAGCGTCAGTGCTCCGCGTTGTGCATTAGGCCTTTCACTATGTAGGCCAAGCGAGACAACTTATTGTTTATTTGAGCCATTCAAGTATAATCATGTGGCGTTTGCTTATTTCTAATTCCTCTCCAACCCTCTTCTCCATCAATCATGTCGCCCTCCAGTCGAGTCCATCCTCCCGCATGCCTCATTTGAACATTCCGATGAGTATCATTCGCATGTACCCACCCTAGTCCTCTTTCAATAGATCTCCGGACCTCGAGATGAAATCGAGAGGGAACGAGTGGGGGCACTTGATACCTAAGGCGGATTCAAAATTTTGAACCGGTGATCATAGCATCCGCAAATCATATATAAAGGGTATTCAATGTTCGTTTCGTTTTTGAACGTACAATATACTCCCTCCTATCCTTTCTAGTTTACATATAAGTTTTGTGTGTAGTCAAAGTATATCTACTTTGATCAAAAAGGTATCAACATTCAACAACGCCCAATCAATATTGTTAGATTCGTACGTACTCCTAGATTTGTACTCGAGATGGTTTCCAATTTGACTATTGACAAGATTAATAGTACATGAGATGTATAATGTGAAAATTATATCATTGGAAACTCCTTTCACATACGAATTTGACCGTATGCTTTGTGTAAGTTGCATGTCATATATTATTACTCTAACATTTGGTCAAAGTTAGCCTCAAAAAACGCATTAGACCGTGTATGCTTTGTGTAAGTTGCATGTCATATATTATTACTCTAACATTTGTGTAAGTTGCATGTCATATATTATTACTCTTAACATTTGGTCAAAGTAGTATAGTGGAAGTGGATCCTCTGACGTAGGTATCCCTGCCTTACCCTCCCTTTCGGCCACTTACTGGCGGACCTGATGCTTGCTAGGCCCTGCATGTCAGTTACTCAATGGGTTCGGCCACGTCAGGTGATCCTCATCCATAGTATACTCCCTATGTTTTTATTTACTCCGCCTAAAACGGAGGGAGTGGTGGTATAATAAATGACGCGGGCGGGGGAGGGGGAGGGACGTCGGTTTTCTCTCAACTGCGGTCCCACAAGCGAGCAAAAACGCAAGATGAAGCGCGTTCCATTCGGTGAGCGATGTGGAGGGTCCAACGCGCCAGGCTGCAACGCGAACACAACAAGAGTGATGTACAATCAAAACCGATTGACCGGTCGTCACCGGAACCACTATTCACACCAGAACCTTCGCTGCTCGGCCTATGCCAGCCACTGCCCTAAAACCACACCAAATCTCCAGCCCATTCACCCACCTTTCGATCCCCTAGCCCGCATCAAGCGTCCCCTAGTTCGCCGGAAAGCCATGGTGCGCCGCAAGATCACTTACTACAAGATGCTGACGCCGGAGCGCCGCGCAGAAATCACGGCGGCGGTCGACGCCACAGACCTCCGTTCCCAAGCTCGCTTTGCGGCGGGCCAATCCCCTAGTTCTGTGGAGCCAAGCTATGAGGAGGAGGAAGCCGATCCAATGATCATGGTGGAGGTCATGGTGCAGAAGGCCCTTGATGGGTATGAGACGATGGACGTCGACTTCGTACCGGCATCCGAGTCCCCCATGGTGCAGGCGGACCAGCGGTTCAACATGGCGATAGTAAAGGAGGACCGGGAGGCTGAGGCTCAACTCGACGCGGAGCTCGCGCATGCCGCTGCCATCGAGGCTCTCCTGCAGGCGGAACCGGATGTCGTGGATGTGAATCGGGCGCCGGAGGCTCAACTTGAGGCGGAGCGCGCGGATGCCGCTGCCATCGAGGCCCTCCTGCAGGCGGAACCAGACGTCCTGGACTTGAACCGGGCGGCAGAGGCTCGACACGACACAGAGCGCGCGGATGCCGCTCTCATCGACGCCCTCCTGCAGGCGGAACCGGACGTCCTGGACTTGAACCCGGCGGCGGAGGCTCGACTTGACGCGGACCGCGCGGATGCCGCTGCCATCGAGGCCCTCCTGCAGGCGGAACCGGACGTCCTCGACTTGAACCGGGCTGTGCTCTCGTCCATGTAGAGCGCCCGCACGCTCCGCTTGAACGAGTAGCAGGAGGCCGAGGACAACCACGGTGTGGAGACACATGTCGGCAGTGACGGCTGGTTCGCGCCGACAGCCAAGGACGACGAGGTCGTCTCTTTCCGCGAGCAGTGATAGTTTTTCTTTATGTTGTTGTTTTTATGGATCTTTTGCTGTGTAAAAACATATATTTGTTATGCAAGTCGCCTGACTTGGGTCACTCTACCATTTCAGGCGGTTGGATGAATATCCTACGTCTCCTAACCCTTCTTTCCTTCTTCCTCACCTCTTCTTCTTCCCCAACAGACCACCACACGGGCCATATGGATACTCCCCAACATGCGGTTGGATAAACATACTCTATGAATGAAAATTATGTGTCAGCAGTAGGATGGCTGAGTTTGGTGTGTTCACATGCGACAACACGTGTCAGTGAGGGTGCGTTCCCTTGGTTGGGTTTGCGGCATGCAGGAGCGACCGTGTGAGGGTGCGGTGCGACCGCGATAGCGGTGCGCAAGTGTACCTCCTTCTCATTCTGAAAACTTTAGGCAAGCTTGGCAAAAATGTGTGGCGAAGTTTGGCAATGCAAGGCCTAGACCCAAACAGGATAAGTACGTACGTACTAGGAGTACTAGTGTTAAAAAAGAAAGGCTGGGTTTTCCTTCGCGGGATTTAGTCGATACAAATCCTCGTTTCACGTGTCAATTAATGCGTATTTTTTCTCAAAAGACCAAAGAGCTAACCATCTCACTCCTCATCGCTTGATTAATGCAGCGCCATGCGAACCAACCTTCTCACTTTCGCATGCATGCAGGGGATATTAATGTCCTTGGTTTCTAACCCCATCAAATTTTCCTCGA
Organism: Triticum dicoccoides; assembly: GCF_002162155.2. NCBI lineage: Eukaryota > Viridiplantae > Streptophyta > Magnoliopsida > Poales > Poaceae > Triticum > Triticum dicoccoides. Next base: position 628,821,777 of record NC_041382.1, read on the forward strand.
TTAGTGTTAGTGGCCCTTTGCAAATTGTAATTTTGATATACTGGCCTTGTGTACAAAAAAAATGGAGGTAGTAACTATATTTGACTTCCTTCCCCATTGCGGTGACGTCGACGATTTTTTTGGGTGGTTTGGCGAAGTGCGTTCGATGGAGAACACCATTGAGGGAGACCACGGTAAGTCATTCGCAAGGGCCGCCTGCAAGCCGAGACAACCACCTTATTTGCATCCAGGAAGTCCTTTACTAGTACTACTATAACTAATGCGGTGAGATGGCTTCTCGAAGAAGTCGATGGAGAAGCGGAGTCAGCGAAGAGTGAAATTATGGTTGCTTCGTCCGTGCTTTTGTGATTTGACGGCTCACTGCTTTGTGATTTGTGATAGAAGGGACAGGGGAGTAGACTCTGTGCTCTATACTCTACTACATGCGTCAAGCATGGGAGAAAGAGGAGAGACGTTGCATTTTTGTATTCCTTCAATCAATCAATCAGGGAGCTTCGGTTCCATCTTTTTGGTTTTGGCAACACCGTCCACAATGGTTCCCATGATGCCAAAAGCTATTTTCACATTTGGATACACATTGTGGATGCCCTTAACCGTACCACTTGGTTTTGCTCCTGTGTGCTATCTATACAAATCTCAATTATATTGATCTAAAAAATTATAGAATCGAGATTAGTAAAAAGGAGGTGATTTTGCCGCGCGGATGGCAGGGGAGGTTTCTTATTTGAGCAATGCTACATCCACGTAATGGTTTACATAAAGTTACGAACTAATGTGATGTGGGACTATTTGATTGGATTAAAGGAGAGGATTAGGCCCACCCCACCTGAAAATCAGGGGGGCATATATAGATTAGATGGAAAGTATACGTAGCATCTATGTAGCCCTTTGTAAGTCTAGGATTAGGCTTCTTATTTTCGGAGGACATTGTCCTGGCGGTTTGCTAACATGCGGTCCCACGTGTCAGTGCTTTACCAAGCCGATCCGTGTCCCACATGAGGCAGAACAACGGCAGAAGCAACACGTGGTTAAGTTGAAGAAGATGAGGGAGAAGCGGATTCAGCAATGAGTGAAATGATGGTTGCTTCGTCCCTCCAACTTAACTGCGGGAAAGGTGCAGCTTTGTGATTTGACGCCTCATTGCTCATTACTACACCGGCGCCATGACTGGGGTGCTTCACCCCGGCTGCTCTGCACTGTATTCCGGTATGGCACATGGACCCGGTAGCTTGATGTCCCACATGTCGGTGAAAGGGACTAGAAGATTTATGAAAGCGAGTGCTCCACTCTTACGACGGAGGAGTAGACGACAGGACGGCCCAGTGAACTGTCACTTGTACTGTATAGTACTATAGTTTTGCTATTTCGCACGATCCATCGATACAAACCCGATTAAACAGGAAAGGGCGGGATTTTTCCTGCGCGGTAGATGATACTAGCCATACATTTCAAAGGCAATTTTAATGTATGCAAACTGAATAATTATAAGTAACAATATGATATCTAGTAAAACTAAAAACACATATGGTTTATTGTGTTAGAGTGTAGTAGTATTGCTGTATTGCATAGTTGTTAGATGTAACATGCGAGAACGTGTAGAGATGTAGTTTTGGAGGGCCTACAGAGAGAAAAGCGTAATACGGTCACCGAACTTCAGAATAAGCTGATTACGGTCACCATATACGTTTTGCGGTGATTATGCAGTCACTTGCTCACAGCTCAGCATCGGATTGCACTCTGTTGACCGGCCAAATAGTCTGCGTGGCGCCATGTTGACTAGTTAAATTGATCACGTTCATTGTGGGTCCCACCTGTCAGTTCGCATAGGCAAAAGGTCAGATAAACACAAATTTACGTAGGCGCGACAAGGCTCCAACCCGTGCGCGGGAATCACCTGGTTGTGTATGTGTCTGTCAGGGCCTGATGTGTGCGCATGCACGTGTAGGTTGAGCACTTGAGCGTGAGAGTGTGTGTTGGTCGTGTGGTGTACTAGTGTGTGCATGCATGCGTGCGTGTGTGCGTGTGAGTGTTGCATGTGTGCGTGCCTGCGTGTGTACGTGTGAGTGTTGCGTGCGTGCGTGGGTGCATGTGTTTGTGTGAGTGTTGCTATGGATGCAGTTCGTGTGCATGCGTGCGTGTGTGTATAATCACCACACCAGCTCCTGTGTGTTAAAACAGACGGCTCAGCATACCAATACAAGGCCACCTTGTCCGCTGTGCCCGCGGTCATGACTTCGAACCACTGTCCAAATATTTTCTTGTCGTTTGTTTTCATTCTTACTAGCAAGATGCCCGTGCGTTGCATGTAACATCAAGATGCATTTGTATGACTTGTTTATCTTGTGAGAGAAAAGGATGAATGAGGGAAGGCCTTATTTGCAAATGTGGAGAGGTGTGTGGGTACCTTTTTGCAAAATTGCCATAGTTTCTTTCCTATCCGTCAGATATAAATCAGATGGCCTATATTGCATGATGGCAGGCACACCATCATCACCAACTCTGTTTTTTTATAAGAGTGTATTTTGTGTATTTTATAAGAGTGTAGATGTAGAGTAGATACAAGTCGACAGGTGGGCACGATGGTAGTGAGATAATGTGATGCAACACTAGAGATGCCACGTGGAGCGTTTAACTGGTCAACTAGTCATGTCATGAGCAAATATAGAGTTGTACAGTGAGCCCATGACTGCATAATAACCACTAAACGTAAATGGTGACCGTATTGAGTGGATTCTGAAGACCAATGTACGTATCGTGCTTTCGCTTCAAATACAATGATCGTCATTGCATATATCGCGAGAGAAAGATGAAACATGCGTGAATTTTCTGGGGGCTTACTTTTAGAGGACCTAGAGATAGTTTTGTGTGCATACGTGAAAGGGGCGTACAGGGGGTATGCGATGGAGAGAGAGATGCTCTTCGTTTCTCTTTATTATGACTAACTTTGTATATAGTATAAAAATATACAAATTCACAGTGCGGAATAAATATTATAGTGGGCACCATGCAATGTAAATTAGCGTTCGTACTCCTCCATATAACTTTGTAATGTTGTATATATGTAGAAACTCTAAAATAATTTTTTGGCCACACTTTATTCAAAAGGAATGTTGTATGCAAAATAAACGTGAAGAGAGGGCTTTTTAGATCAATGGGGTACGTGATGTAACATGTGTGAACATGTAGTTGATGCATTTGGCGGGGCCTAGAGAGGTATGTGTGTGTATTACGTATTCGAGAGAGGCATGGATAGAGGGGCCGACGGGGGGTGGGAGAGATAGCACGAGAAATGAGAGTGGTCTAGAGAGAGAGATGAATATGACGTCACGACAAGAGATTCCATTCCCTTGAGTGTGTATATGCAAGGGGGGGGGGGAATAGAGGCACCAGGAGAAATTTTCTGTGTGTGTGGTGTTTGTGTTGGTATGTGTGGGTGTGAGAAGATAATGAGACGTGGGGGCAGAGGGTGTGTCACCGCGTGAGGTCCGGTGGGTCGAGGTGAGGCCCTTCGTTCTGTTCCGTCCTGCGCCACATTGGTCGGCCCATGATGCATTTAGGAAGACCCATGGATGACTAGTCGTAGAAGACAAAGATAGCAGAATTGTGAAGGACTCTTTGTCCACTGACAAAGCCGGCTAGGATTTGTAACCCTAGGTTCTCGGACTAAGGTAACCCCTTTATCTCTGATATTACTATTCATCCAACCTAACTTTAAGGGGCATCCTACAGAATGCTCTGCTAGAATCATACTTGTCGATTAGGAAGAGAGGTGTGAGACAATGCGTGAGAGATAGGCGTAAAGATAATGTGCGTACATGAGACACGTAGGCAGGTCCATGTATATAGAAAGGGTCGATGAGGATTGTGCGTGTGTATGTTTGCGAGAGGAAGAGTGCTTGTGATAAAGGTTAGTGAAAACAGTTGTAAATGGTTACGAGAGGGAGGGAGGGTTATATCTAGAGCATGTGTGCGAGAAAGACACCTAGGGAGAGAGTGTGTGAGCATGTGTGAGAGACCACAGATGGAGAGTGAAACTACACGTAAAAGACTGCTCTACACATTGATTAAAGATATAAATTGTATCCAAATATTAGGATGGGATCATGATATTTGCAATTCGTGTAAGGAGCGGTCATTGATCCATCAGACATCTAGATTCTATCGAATTTGAGCATGTCTATATTATTATTCGACACAATTGATCGACATAGTTAGTATTTTGAACTCCAGACAATGCATCACTTTAGCAATCGAATATAAACGTGAGTATAATTCCTGTTGTGTGTGTAAAGCACATTATACATACGGAAGTTACACAATGGACATTATAAATAGCTACTACCTATGAACTAGCATACATTTGAATTCAACTTAAGGTGGTTTAAAAAAATCGAATTCAACATGAAGTCCATTCAATTATTTGAATTTGATATCATGGCATTTGTAAACCATACCTAAATTATGGGGGCACCAATCTTTGCTCTAATTTTGTACATAATATCATATGTAGTCGTGTACAAAATAGATTCAAATTTAGATCCTCCATTCCAAAATAATCATAGTTATAGGATTTTCAAGTGTCAAAATTTCAAAAAGAAGCGGATAATTTAATGAGGTTTTCAAACATACAAGGTCAAATATAACATTGTATATTTAGGTCAATCCTCATAGTTCAAGAGTACTCTAAACGTGAATGCTTGTGTTTCAAAATTTCGAACGAAGCGCCAAAAGAGCCTCTACTCGCCCGAAACCGCATGAGACCAATGTTTGGTAGTACAAGGAAATTACTTTTCTAATAACTCCGACCCGTGAAACCTACCGACCCGACGTCCAAAGGTCTAAACCAGGGTAGGTTTGTAGCTTCATCTAGACACCACGCAACCGCATCCGAAAAACATTCATACACAATGGCCGCCTAATCACACATGCGCGCGGCCGAAATCGCTCCCGCCCACTATTTGGGACACCTGGGATTACCAACCTACCCCCGACCCGCAGTAGGTCCGAAATTTAAGAGGGGGGCAAAGTTTGTACTTTCCCCAAATTTCAAACAAGCGCGTCCCATTTCTGTTCAAAGAGCCAAAAACAAGCGCGTCCCAGACCGAAACATGGTTCCCCCACCGGTCCGATTCCTCATTCATACTCCGTGGGCGCCAAAACTACCTGTCCACCAGCCACGAAACCCCGGCGTCCTCCGTCCGCCACCCCATCCCACCCATCAACCACCGCCCTCCTCCATCACGCCGGAGCCGATACCCCGACGTCATCGTCCACTGCAACCTCAACCGCAACGCCCTCCATGGCTAGTAGTTGAAGCCGAGGCCGAGCCGTCCGTACCCGAGCCAGTTCAACCACACCGTCCTACGCCTCACCGCTGCCGCTCCAACTTCGCCACCATCCACCGCACCGGAGCTGTTCCTGCTATGCTGTCCTTAGCCGCCTCGGATCTGCTTCCCCTCCGCTGACATACGGCCACGGCAACACAGTCAATGATTTGGCCATGGGTTCGTCCAAGCCTGCACCCTCCAGAACATCGGTTTCCCCGGTAAAAAGAAGAAAATTGGCGCGACTTGTGGAGGTGACCACACCGACAACCGAAAAAGGTACTCCTCTTCCCTTATTCGTGCAAATCTTGCGTCTCTGCTTGCACGGTATTCATCCCACAGAAGACACTAGTTGACCGCTTCTTCTTGATACTAGATGTTCCTAGTAACTCGCGATGCACAAGATTTCTCCTCATATACTATTTCACCTTAGCTAGAGGTCCGCCGCCCCCTTGAATTTCAATTTCTCGCCACTTGATTCCCAATTAACGGAAGCATTCCCCGGCGTAATAGGCGCTAGTACGCTTATTACGCCGGGGAAGCAGCGCCTTGGTGTTTATCTTAGGGGCGTGTGCGGCCTAGAACTACTGGCACCCGATCTAGATGTCGGGCGGGATTAAAGGGATGGCCTGGGTGCGCTGCCAACCACGGCGGTGGTGTGAGGTCGATGGGAGGGCGGGGCGGCGGAGGCAGGGGTCTGTGCTGGTGGTCGCTGGCGGTTCGAGAAAGATCGTCAACAGTGACTGGCCGGAGGTGGACGAAGGCCATCTGCCCGTTCCTTATAGATCGTACGGTTCATTAAAAAAATCGACTGACCTATTTATTTTTAGACGACTGTTATCTTAGATATGACCACATGTGGTGGTGTGCTGGAGGAGTACCTGCATTTCCTATCCTCATATATTACAAAATCATACAGAGTAGAATCTAATTTTGTTTGCCATGCAATGTTGTAGAGATATCATATGTCTCCTGTCATTTATTTTTCAGCCACCTGCTGTCTGCTACTTTTACAGTGCACTAGTTCTGCACACACTTCACCCTTACTCTCACTGTTGTGTTTTTATGCAGGGTATTTCAGACTCTGCTGCCATGAGAGAAGACAAAAAGAAAAGAGAGAAGTCGCTCCAGTTTGGTGTGCGGCTAGGCAAAACACGTTTCAACGCTTTAAAGGGTGTAGTGTCAGCAGATGGAGACGGGGAACGTAGCTCTGGAGTTGATGACCTCGCTCGCAATGAACCACCATCCCAGGTGCTTGCTTTAACTTCGCGGTGTCATATGTCGTTGCATGTTCCATATGGTGTCTAGCTTGTATTCGAAAGGCTGAAGTCGGTAAGATAAGAAAAGATATGTTTTTTACATGAACCACCATCCCGTGAGCACCAGAAGACAAATAGCTAGTCAGGGCACTGGCCGAGCCAGTGAAAAGCCCAGCAAAGATAGGCATCACCTGGAAGCCAACTAAAAAGCTGCGATGGTGGTGAAGCAGCCCGCTTCCCACCAGGCTCTCAAGTCCTAGATGATCATGCTCACCACTCCAGCCAGATATCTAGCTTGTATTGCTTCCAATTTGGTTAAATTGCATCTGCTTAGCTTACACATTATACCTTTGAATATGACATGCCTTTCTATTTTTGGTACATACTAGTACATCTGTGTATTAACCATGTTCTTACATCAAACTAATGTTCTTGTGTATCCCTCATCAATCACTTATGATGAGGCGGGCATGCAAGGGGACTACTCCTCATTTAAAGAATGCAGCGTCAGCCTCCCGACATGATTCTCAAGAAACAAAAATGCTAGATGAAGATAGTGAACGTAGCTCTGTAGTTGATTACAGCATTTCCCCTACACTAGCATCTCTGGTGCTTGCTCTAACTTGGCAGCGTGATATGTGATTGCATGTTGCATATGGTGTCTAGATTGTAATTCTTCCAATCTGGTTAAACTGCATGTGCTAGTCTGCTTAGCTTATACATTATACCTGTTAATGTGACATGCATTCCTGTATTTAGTACATAGTACATCTGTCTATTAAGCATGTCCTTACATAAAACTATTGTTTTTTGTATCCCGCATCAATCAACATGACGAGACACCTTTAGTATATGCAGTGCGATATTAGTTGCATCTTTCATATGATTTATAGCATGCGCTGCTTCTAATTTGTTCAAATTCCATTTATGATGGGACGCTTTTAACTTGGGAGAGTCATATTGGTTGCATCTTTCATGTGGTGTCTAGCTTGCATTGCTTCTTATTTGCTGGAATGGTTTCTGCTTAGTTTACACCAACAGTTGTGAACATGCCATGCCGTCCTATTTTTCGTATATATTCCATCCTGGTATCATGTGTTTGCCTTACATCAAAGTAGTGATTGTCAGTATCATGCATGAATGAGTTCTGAAGAGAGAATTTTATTGCTTTTTCTTGTCGGTTTTGCTTGAGAATTCAAAATCAATAAAGCAGAAGGAAGTTAACAAGGCAGCGGATAAAGGTGCTCCTTCCGAATGGAGGGCCTCTACAGTTTCTACTCCTCCACACCCCCAAGATGATTTCCAAGACAACACATGCATAGACACTCAACAAAGCTGTGTTTATGATGATCACGTCTTCCCTAGTGCAGCATCACCGGTGCTCCCTCTAACTTGGCACTGTTATATGTGGTTGCATGTTATGTGTGATGTCTAGCTTGTATTGCTTCTAATTTTGTTGAATTCCATCTGCTTACTTTACACATTAGACTTGAATAAGACATGTGTTCCTGTTTCTAGAACATACAATATCTGTCTATCACACCATGTTCTTACATCAAATTACTATTGTTGTGTAGCCTACAACAATCACTTATCATAAGACACGTTTGACTTCGGAGTGTGATATAGGTTACATCTCACATTCTTTTGTAGCTTGTATTACTAATTTGTTGAAATGGCACTTATGACAAGACAGTTTTAACTTGGTAGAGTGATATTAGTTGCATCTTTCATATGGTGTCTAGCTTTCATTGCTTCTAATTTGTTGAAATGCCTTCTCCTTAGTTTACACATCATAAGCTATGAATATGCAATGGCACTAATGACGAGAGACCTCTAACATGGTAGTGTGATGTTGTTTGCATCTTGCATATGATTTATTTCTTGTACTGCTTCACATTTGTTTAAACGCCATTTATGATGAGACACTGTTAACTTGGCAGAGCGATATTTGTAGCATCTTTCATATGGTGTCTACCTTCCATTACATTGCTTCTAATTTGGTGAAATGTCTTCTTCTTAGTTTACACATCATAGTTCTGGTTATCTCTTCCGTCCCGTTTTTCATACATATTACATCCTCCTATCATGTGGTTGTCTAACATCAAAGTTCAGTTCGTCTGCATCACGCATCAATTTGTTCTGAAGAACTAAATTGTTATTCGTTTTTCTTGTCGGCTTGACTTAACATGGCACATAGAAAGAGGAAGAAACACAGAATGTCAGGGAATGAGAAGTGGATGAATCATGCAGATTCTGCAGGTACTGATGGCGCAATAGAAGGTCAAAGTCCAGCAGAAAATTCTACAAACACGGCATCCCATGCTACACGAGTTGCAAAAAAAGACAAACAGAAATAAATAGCTCCCACCAAACAAGCAGAGACAACCCTAGTTCTTGCAACACCTACCACAGTACTACCAGCTGCACGACGTACTCGTGCGTCAACTGAGCTAGCAGCATGTTCCCAAGCTCCCTTGCCACCTGACACTACTTCCCAAGCCCTCTTGACACAAGACGAGTTGGCAATATCCGATGAACCTTGTGAGCTTTAACAGCAAGAAGGTAGTTGCTGGAGTAAAGTTATAGTTGCATGCTTCTTTATATGTAGTCTCACAGTTTGATGTGCACTAACACTTCCTATGTTTGTTGTTGGACTGGCACCTAGGAGCAAGAGGAAACAAACATCAGGGATAATGCTCGATAGGTTAAATAATCTAGAGGAGGAAGAATGGAGATCCGTTTTGAGACAGGTTTAAAAAGGCCACGTGATGCTACAGAGTCAGCCAAGTTAGTATCAGAGGCAGCGGTTGCTGTTAGGTGTCATGTACGTATCCTCCCAACATGGATTCAGTACAAGAATGATAAAGACGAAACCCAGTTCAACATCTTCCTCAACCATTCATCTGTAAGTATGGTTATGTATGGAAACTAGTAATATCATCTTGCTCTGTCCAATACTTTCTAGGTTGCTGATAATGAGACTCCCATAATTTTCAACAGATGAGGTTCAAGTTGGATAGCCAAGATGATGCAACCAGACAAGCTTGCACCCATGTTTTCAAGTCTGCTCTGCGACAGTATTGGTATAACTTGAGGAAAACTCACTTTGAAGGCAAGGCTAACAGTGAACTTGCCCAAACATCTCAAGTGGAAAATATATCTGATGAAGACAGGAGAGGCCTCGTTAAACACTGGTCCGATCCGAAGTATCATGTACATTATATATATATGTCATCAGATCACATGTTGAAGTCCTATTTATGCATGTGCCACACAAATCTATCTTCTTGCAGGTGAACTGTTCAAAGAACAAGTCCAACCGTACGAAAGTGAAATTCCAACAGACGACAGGATCTCGTAGCTATATTGCACACTACGAGGCTCTTGTAATTAGCTGCTGTTTCACTCTTTTTGTTGTACCATATTATCAGATCTATATTGACTTGTTCCAAATGCAGAAGAAAGCCCGCAAGGACCAAAAAGTACCTGAACCAAATGCTGTGGAAATCTTCAAGGATTGTCACACCAGCAAGAAGAAGGGCATGACTACACCAGTCAAAGCCGCTGTTGTAAGTGCTTAATCCTCATGCCTTTTAACTACTACTTACTCTGACTTGTGCCTTGAACTGCATGGTTTGCAGCCAATGTTTATTACTCTTTTCAATTTTATACACAATTGTCTTAGCGTATCATTGCACCTTACAAGGTTTAAAAGAGAGGAGTGATGTTCCTTTGATCTTGACCCGTAATCTAGTTCCGTGCTGGACTTGCCCACACAACGTTACAATTGCCTGTTTGTCTGTTCTCAGTTGTTTTGTGATATGAATGACGTCATACTATGCTTATCGTATTATAAACTTCGTCTCTTTATCCTTAGCCCTCAATACAATGTGAAGAAATAGACAATACATTAGCGATGGTACATGGTCATACGTTTGGAACCTGGTTTTATTATGTACTTTGCAATAAAATACAACTAATATTTTACATGGGTTCACTAGAATAAGTTCTGTATATAGACCAAAGCTATTTTGTTTGGTTTTTCTGCCTCCTTAATATCTTCTGTTCTGGTACTACTAATGTAAAACCTCAACTTTTCAGCGAGCTATGGAAAAAACGGTGGAACCACCACCTTCTGAAGGTGGCGAGGCAACTATAACTGCATTGTCAGCTCTTGCTGCAGTGGGTCAGTACCTGTCCACTAACCGTGCCAAAAGCACGTTCCTTCGTAATACTGGGTTGGTTGTTAAGGCAATATTGTCCAAACTGCCTCATGATCAAGATATGCAAGCTCAAAGCAATGTTGTATCTGTGCTCCAGACACAAGTCCATTCCCTAACAGAGACCCTTTGTGAAACAAGGATAAACATTGCTCAATGTCGTCAAGATATGCATGGTTTTGAAACCAGACTATCAGACATTTGCTATGTTGTTCAGGAGCCTAGGGGAAATGAAGGCGAGGGTTATGGTGCTCCATCGGACAATACATCATGAAAACATAACAGTTAGGTCAAATGAACTGAGCTTCTGAACTTCTGGTGGTGCATTTATCTGCTAGACTGTTAAGTTTTATGCCAACCTTCCTTTTGTTATATAGTTGTAATTTGTTTTGGTGCAACACAAAATTTATTCTTAACGTGTAGCCACCGCCTGAAGAAAACAGCAAGCCATTTTTGTATAATGTAGGGTGTTCCCTATATTTGCACTGGTGGTGATCTTTTATGCCGAGTGGATGTAATCCGTGCAATCACCTTAATAGCCTAGCATTAGTTTCAGCCTTATTTATTTCCTAGTCTTCTTTTTCCCTGGTTTGCTAGTGGCCGCAACTACCATGGGCCATATACGAGTCGTAGGATCCATGGGTCTCCTACGAGCCGTCGATAAATGGGCCTGTAATTAGTGGGCCTCGGGCCGTCGGATAAATGGGTCTACGTGGGCCATAATCGGGCGTAATTGGTATCGGCCCAGCACGATAACATGCCGTTAACAGGCCGTAGGACAGCAAAGGCTTAATTCTGTCACAGGCATAATGGGTCATTAATGGGCCAGAATATAGGACGGGCTGGTAACGGCGAAACAGGTTAATAGGCCAGAAACGGGCCGACTCTTGCCATGGGCCGAATTTGGCCCATTAGGGTAACATGCCAGTAACGGGCCGACTCTTGCCATGGGCCGAATTTGGCCCATTAGTGGAACAGGCCAGTAATGGGACGACTCTTGCCATGGGCCGAATTTGGCCCATTAGGGGAACAGGCTAGTAACGGGCCGAAAGTAATCGAGGGCCGAAAAGGACCCCAAGAATGTATGGGCCGTCAATAGGCCGAAAGCTAACACAGGCTGGAAACGGCCCATGTAAATCACGGGCAGTTAACGGGTATAAAGAAAATTACTGTTCATTATGGGCTAGAGTCACCGTGGGCCTTTACCTGGGCCGGCCTATTATGGCACACGAAAATCTTGTGGGCCTTTTCCTGGGCCGGCCCATTATGGCCCGCGAAATCTTGTGGGCCTTTAGCTGGGCCAGCCCATTATGGTCCGCAAAATCTCATGGGCCTTTAGTTGGGCCGGCCCATTATGGTCCGCAAAATCTTGTGGGCCTTTAGTTGGGCCGGCCCGTTTAAACTTGTTGGGCCGTGCCACGTGTCGACGTATCATATGCGCCTTCTGTCCAGTGAGTGGATGACATCTGTCCCGACGATGAGCCGACACGTGTTTCCTCTAGTCAATGATGATTTTACACGTGGAAAATCCCCATTGGTCGAGGATGTTAACGGGTTATCGGATCCAAAACCCAACCCGATAGCTTAATGGTGTTTCGTTACAGTGGATGCCACGTGTCGGTCACCCTTGACGAAAGCACTTCTGTGATGCACGATTTATCATCATGGAAGTGGACACTTCCGTGATGATAATTTTGGTAATGTCATGGAACACTTCTACAACAGCACAGGTATGACTATCTTGATTCTGTCATAAATTTGTCATGGATGTACATGCATGACAAAAAAAGCGACCTACTGTGACAAACACGTATCATCATGGAAGTGTATTTTTTTGTAGTGATGCTGGATAGCGGTCGATGTGTGGAGTAATAGTAGTAGATGCAGGCAGGAGTCGGTCAACTAATCTTGGATGTGATGCCTATGTAATGATCATTGCCTGGATATCGTCATGAGTATTTGAAGTTCTATCAATTGCCCAACTGTAATTTGTTCACCCATCGTTTGCTATTGTTCTCGAGAGAAGCCACTAGTGAAACCTATGGCCCCGGGTCTCTTTCTCATATATTTGCCTTTGCGATCTAGTTTTCCTTTGCATTTATTTTTAGATCTATTAATCCAAAAATACAAAAATACTTTGCTGCACTTTATTTTGTTTGCAATCTATTTATTCAATATATTACAACTTTCTCTCGTCCACGCAGCAATTTCTGGCACCATTACCCGAAAGGGATTGACAACCCCTTTAACACGTCGGGTTGCGTGTGGTTGTTATTTGTGTGCAGGGGTTGTTTACATTGTGTTGCTTGGTTCTCCTACTGGTTTGATAACCTTGGCTTCGTATCTGAGGGAAATACCTACCACCGCTGTGCTGCATCATCCCTTCCTCTTTGGGGAAATACCGACATAGCTTCAAGCGACATCAAAAGGAATTTCTATCGCCGTTGCCGGGGCGGATCTTCAGCATATACCAGGTTCGTAATGACAAATCTCATTTCCTCGCAATTTACATTATTTGCCATTTTCCTCTCGTTTTCCTCTCCCCCACTTCACTAAAATTTGCCATTTTTATTCGCCCCTCCTTTTCGTTTGCCGTTTTCCTGTCAGATCTCTTCTTTGCTCGTGTGCCATGTGTCTACTATATGCTTGCATCTCCTCTTGCTAATATCTATTGATATGGATCCGCGTCCACTTGCTAATATTTTTAAAAGATCCAATCATGATGAGCCAATTGCTAGTGAGTTGAGCGCACTAGATTATCTTTATGAAGTTATGCTTGAGATTTGTCAATCTAAAAATTGTGATGAAGAAATTTATGAAGTGACTCATGATAGCTCCTAGAATGAAAAGCATGATTGCAATGATTTTACTATAAATTCTATTAATGTCAATTGTGCTAATCTTTCCCTAATAATAAAGCACGGATTGACTTTGTCGGGTTCACCATCGCGACATTTTCACAAAAAACCCTGTTTTTTAGCAAAACAACCCGCGGTCTAATAACAAGTGTTGCAGGAAGATAACGATTCGATCGTTGGGCCACCAGGATTGTATTGGGCCTCGAAGGAGGGAGCACGGGCATGACTCCTCCTGAGAGCATAGGGCCTACACCAGGTTACGTATTACGAGCAAACAAAGACATCACGCACTCAATCCCTTCCTCCTCCACACGCACGAAGCCGCCGCCACCTCCGCTTCGCACCTCAATGCTAGATCAGAATCAAAGTCATTGCTCAAATCATGAGATCTAGGGAAGAATCGCAACATGTCAGATGTGAAGGGATCAATGTTGTCGCGGCCGCTGCCTTTGCTTTGGAAGGAGAGGATGACTACCTCCGCTGGAAGAAACCAGTGTTGCTCCGCCTCCATGTCCTCAGCGTTGGCGCACGTGCTGACCACCGCGCACTGCCGGCAAGCCTATTGCCGTCAACTAGCATCTTGTCATGTGTGCGTCCGTAGCCGGCGAAATCGATCCATTCAACTTATACGTTCTAACTAGAGAATAAGTCAATCAAGGCACGAGCGTTGGCTAGCTAGCATTCTCCTTGTACGTGTATCTATCCAAAAAGAATCGTTTAAGCGTGGCGTTTGTACTCTACCTCTCGGAAAGCAGTCATCGAGCCGCATACCTGAGCCAGCATTCTACAAGAGCGTCTTACGCAGCTTCTCCGGCTCAACTCCTCCGTCTGCGGGCTTGCCGCTGCCGACGACAAGGACCATCCTTGCTGAGTCCTATTATGCAGGTGACACAGTTAAAACAAACTCGTCGAGAATACATGTCTCAATCACAGTCACAAAAGGATTCATGCCTAGCTTTGAGGTCGCAGGGGACGCAGATTTCGTTTTTCGATCAAGTTCTGTTGTGTGATACAATAGCAGTAGGAGTAGAGCAGCAAAATTCATCAGATAAGAAAGCGGCGGAGGCTGAAGGACCGAGTGATGTCGATGTAGCTTTACAGCCATGCATGCGTCCAAATCACCGGTGTTGTGACCTTGACCTGGGATTGTTCCAAACTAATTGAACCAGCACACAACGACCACTACCAAGCTTCAATTACTAGGATAGGTACCCTTATCTTTCTTTTCCATTGCCATATTTGTGTAGAAGTACCAAGTGCAGTCTCGAGTCTTGACCATGGCAACCATGGGGGCTTGCTATGCATCTAAAGAAAAAGATGCATCGATCGTCGATTGGGTAGGAAATAATTCCCAGAATTGTGGGGTAATTATGGGGCTTGACATACATGCAAGGTACTAAAGAAAGAAAGTACCATCCATTGGGATTAGGTGCACAAGTAACATCAAAATAATAAAAGGAAGACATTGCACAATGATTGGAGAGGATGTTGCACAATGATTTATAATGCATGGTAGAGGAGGACGTTGCCATCGACATTAATATTCCTTACTAAATTTGTGTTAATTTTATTTTTCGTTGAAACACATGATGTAGTTTTGATTACTCATTAAATTTAATTACTTTTAATGTGCTTTAGATTATCAGAATGATGCTATGAATAAACCAAACTTTTTCCATAAGAAAATATTGTCAATTAGATCAATTTACTCGAATCGTACCCCAAGTTCTATCTTTGTTCATAGGAACTAGATTTTTTCCCAGGCGTTGTCATGGGCATTAATATTCCTTACTAAATTGGCAACAATTTTATTTTCCATTGAAATGCTCAATGTAATTGTTATTACTTACTATGTTTTATTATTTTTGATGTTCTTTATGCTGCCATGATGTTATGAATAGATCAAAAGTTTTATGAAAAGAAAACATTGCCAGTCAGATCAATTTACTCTGAATCGCACCCATGTCCTAAGCACCATGTCATGAACTCGTGATCCTCAAATTATACATATTTTCTTGATTATGAGCAACTTATCCCGTGACATAGTTCCTCGACCCGACCAACCATGGTTTATAGGAACATAATTTTTTCCCCGTTGCAACGCATGTGCATTTTTGCTAGTTATATGCAAAACCCCAAGCTTGGGGATGCTTATTTTGCTATGTCTACTACTTATTGCAATGATCATGATTGGGGTGAAAATGTTTCTTAAGATCTTGAAAATTTATTTAAAACTCAGGATGGATATGCTTGTGATATTATTAAAAGTGGGTTCGGAAGAGTGTCAACTTTAGCTTAAAATAACCCCACATATTTGGAGAGTGTTCTATCTTATGAAATTTTTGATAAAAGTGGGCTTGGAAAGGTCATGACTTTATTTGAGGATAATCCCACTATTTTGGAAGAGTGTCGACTTTACATGCATGTGGATCATGAAGAGAAAATTTTATATGATATCTATATTATTGAATTTGACCATGATCCTACATGTAATTATTATGAGAGAGGGAAATATGGTTGTAGAATTTTTTATGTTACTAAATTATCTCTCGTTATGTTGAGATCGTCAATGTTTTATTCCTCTTCTTTTCATATGTTAGATGCCTCTTGCCTTGATAATTTGTTTGCTTATAAAATTCCTATGCATAGGAAGTATGTTAGACTTAAATGTGTTTTTCATATGTTTCATGATGCTCTCGTTGTGTTTCAATTATTATCTTTTGTGTGAGCATCGTTGAAATCTTATGCCAAGCTAAGGGCGTAAAACTATAGCGCTTGCTGGGAGACAACCCAATGAATAATATTTTTTTTGCTTTTTTCTTTCTGTTCTTAAGTGTTTGCAAAATTATGCTATTGTTATGATTGTGTTTTTATCTTTTAATTAGTGTTTGTGCCAAGTAAAGCCTTTAGGATCTTCTTGGGTGATAGTTGTTTGATCTTGCTGAAACAACATAAACTTTTGCGCTCGCGAAAATAATTCTCATTTTTAGCCAGAGAGCGATAAAATACCCATTCCATTTGGAGTAGATCAATATAAAAATTTCTCAGGTCTTCCTAATTTTTCAAAAAAATTGTAGTGACATAAGTATTCGAAATAGTGAGATTGCTATAGACTATCCTGTTTTAATAGATTATGTTTTCTTTGCGTTATGTGCTTATTTTGATGGCTCTATGGTTTTCTTTGATGAGTTTTGGCAATAGAAAAGTTAGAATGGAGTAGATATAATGCAAGAACAAAATATGAATTGGTTTGATACCACACTTGTACTAGTGATTTATTTTCTTATACTAACAGATCTCACAAAGGTTTTGTTGAGTTTTGTGTGATTGAAGTTTTCAAGTTTTGGGTTATCTTATGATGGATGAAGGAATAAGGAGTAGAAGAGCCTAAGCTTGGGGATGCCCCGACATCCCAAGCTATTATCCAAAAATGAGCAACCAACTAAGATTGGGGATGCCCCCGAGTGGCATCCCCTCTTTCTTCTAACGACCATTGGTATTTTACTCAAAGCTATATTTTTATTCGTCATATACTATGTGTTTTGCTTGGAGCGTCTTGTATGATATGAGTCTTTGCTTGTTTATTTTGTGTATTAAGTCTTGATCCCTTGCTGGACACACCTATTAGAGAGAGACAAAATTATGTCATGACTTGTTAGAATTCCTCTTGCTTCACTTAAATTTTTTATGAGCTATGGACTTGCTCTAGTGCTCCACTTATATCTTTTTGGGCACGGTGTGCTTAGTATTTTTGAAGAAATGCTCTCTTTCTTCACTTAGATTCATTTTAGAGTTAGTAAAATTTTCAAGAAATTCTCTCTTGCTTCACTTAAATTAATTTGAGAGAAAGAAAGAAATATTATGCTCATGATCTTCACTTATATTTGTTTGAGCTTATGAAAAGCATGTCACACCCCTTGTTCTAGTATGACCTAGACTAGCTAGTCATGTGTGCATCATGTTTAAATTGCATTTAAATTTGAAATGGGGGTTTGTGAAAGCGTCAGAAATCATTTCTGGAATTAACCCAGATAAAAATTGCTCCAGAAAGGTCCAAGAAAATGTTCATGATGCTCTCGGAAAATATTTGTCAGAGGTAAAATTCAAGCAAATATTTTCAGGAGCTCATAAATATTTATTTTGGCCATTTGGAATCAATGCATAATTATTATGTGAGGGGCTTTGGATTTTTTAACTAGCTCCTACAATAAATTTCAGAAGAAAATAAATTGATTTAGTATTTTACTAAATCAGAAAACAAATTACAAAAATAGAAAAGAAAAACAAAAAAGGAAAAACCTTACCTGGACTAACCTGCGGCCTGGCATTGTGCCGGCCCAGCTGTGCTGGCCCAGCCCACTGGCCACTGCACCGTCCTCCACCTCGCGTCAGTAGGTGAGGCATGTGCCCGGCACGCGCACGCTCCGCGTGCCACGCCACCTACCTGCCTGTCCTCCCCCTCGTCGCCTGGATGCCCCGCGCGATGCCACGCGCCGCCCCGCACCTCTCTCTCTCTCTCACCGCGCTCGAGCGCTGCCGTCACTGCCGCACGCTGTTGCCGCGCCCACCGCCACGGCCTCGCCTCTCCGACAAGTCCAACAGCTCCGCGCTGTCTTCCTCGTCCTCGACGCCAAGCCACGTGCCTCGGGAGGCCTTGGAGCGCCGCCATCGTCTTTGTCTCCGGCCACCCAAGATCGCCATTGTCGTTCCGCTCGTGTTCGACCCTCCCCGAGCTTGATGACGACGTCTACGGTGTCCCCATGAGATCTAATTCATTTCCCTCCTCCCCGTGCTCGTTTTCCTCGCCTAGCTAGCTCAGCTGTCGCGCGCGAGACCTCCTCGCCGCCGCCCATGGCGCCACGGTGGCTAGAGCCCGAGCCAACCGCTCCCGCGCGCGTCACCATGCTCCTGGTGATGCCAGGAGGCCGTAGAGGCCCTCCGTAGCCCCTGCCATGCACCGCAGCGCTGCGCCTGCACACCACCGAATTCCGGTTGCCGCAGCCTCCCGTTAGATCCAAACAACGCGGACGAGGTCTAGCTCCTCGTCCGTGGTCTCCGCCGTCTAAATGGTCGCCGGAGGGCGATTCCCGTGCCCCTCCGCCGTGTTCGTCCTCGCCGGCGGCTAAACGCCGGCGGGTTGAC
>NC_041382.1:628840898-628876343 GCF_002162155.2 Triticum dicoccoides
CACCCACGGTCAATGACATGTGGGGCCCAGCCCTGCTAATTTTTAGTTTAGGATTAGTTTAACAACTAATTAACTCTGTTAGCTAACCATGTCACTGACGTGTGGACCCCACACGCTAGGTTTGACCTGGTCAGCCGCAGTTGACTCGTTGACATCATGCCAGTGTCATGCTGACGCAGTTATTCATTTTCTGGTATTAAAATAAATCAGGAAAATCCAGAAAATGATATAAACTTCAAAAATTCATAGAAATTCAACCGTAGCTCAGATTGAAATAATTTATATATGACAAATTATCAGAAAAATGCAATCTATCCATCTATACCATTTTAATGCAAGAAAAACCAACTTATACCTATTGTATAAGTGAAAACACATGAATGGCATTTATAAGAGCTTATTTTAGAGATGCATTTGAACCTTTGGTTCAAATGGACTTCAACCAAATGAATGCTAGTTGCATTAGCTCAAACAACATCGCATCTTCATGCCATGTTCATGCATCATATTGTTGCATATGCTTGTGTATTGATTGTCGATGCCGTTCCTTCTTGATAGGTGCTGCTCCGGAGACCGATCCAGAGTACCTGTCAGAGGAGCAGTGCCCCCTGTTGATCTACCAGGCAAGCAAACCCCCTTGTTCATTCCGATACAATCCTAACCTCTCGCTCCTGCTCTCCTTTATTGCATTAGGACAACAATGATTGAACTGCTACTTTATGCTGCGGTAGTTGAACCCACTCCTCTGCATGACCTGTCGTTGCCACAACAAATAGTTGAAACCCACTAGCATGTGTAGGAGTTGATTGAGCCATGTTGTGTTCCTACCATGCATTGCCTACTATTGCTTAGGGTATGTCAGGTCTGATTCATCGGGAATGAATTGGAATGTAGTGCTATGTTCTGATGTTGAGAGTTAAGCATGTGAACACGATTTGGTAAAGGTAGCGGTGAGAGGCCATGTAGGAGTACATGGTGGGCTGTCTAACTTGAACCGTCCTTAAGAACTGAGTTCTGTGTAAGTTGTCCAATGACTAGCTACTACCACACATTGGGCTCCGGGTGCTCCAAGCTCTCTCGACTTATTAACCGACTTGGTCTCTGTCCAGGAGTTGCAATTAGTTTCTGGTGTTTGTAGGTAGTGTTAGTAGTCTACCAAGTGGCACCCGGCCAGCTGGGCTTGGGACAAACTAGGCACAGTGGCACGGTGTACCAAGTGGCACCCGGATGGTGGGCTTGGGAACCCTGCTCACATCGTTTGGGGTCATGAGCGACACCCCGGCCGAATCTCCTTGCGGATGGAACCCGAATAGGCGATAAACCTGTACTAGAGTCTTGTGTGGTTAGTTAGGTCGTGGCCGACACCCTCGCCAGGCTTCCGCTTGAGGGTCGCCGAGATACATGACATGTACATGGCGGTAAGTGGCGAGAGCGTGTGTGACGAAGTACCCCCTGCACGGTTATCATGATCTATTCGAATAGCCGGGTCCGCGGTTATGGACTTCTTGGATGCTTACATGGTTCATAGACAACTTGAAATGGATACTCTAAAATTCTCAAGACAAGTGTGGGTGCTATGGATGGCCTTCTCGTAAGGAGACGGGAATGAATCCATAGTAGTGTATTGATGTGGTGATTAGTGGACTCGTGTGCGCTTTCTTACCTCAAAGGACTTACTCGTAGTCGTAGATTAGGATAGCCACTGAGTCAAAGCTGGCTTGCTGCAACTGAACCCCACATTGCCTCCTTCATACTAATGCATGTATGATAGGATCTGATGTAAGTCTTGCTGAGTACCTTTGTATTCACGTTTGCTTTATTGATGTTTTGCAGATGAGACATCTGTCTCACTAGTAGTTTTGCTTGGATTTCGACGAGTAGCTTGTTACCCCAGCTACAATCTTGTACCCTTGGGAGGGACTTGTAGATAGTAAGGCTTCTTAGCCTTTTTCATTTGTAGATGTCTGTACTCAGACATGTAATGCTTCCGTTGCTTGTATGCTCTGAATGATGGGTCATGAGACGCCTGTTTGTATTGAATGCTATATGGCTCTTCTGGGCCTTTATCTATATGAGTTTGAGTTATGTTGTGATGCCATGTTGTACAACACATACTTGCATGTTATGCGTACGTGTGACGTGTATTGCTATGTGTGGGATCCGACAACCTAGTTGTTTATCCTTGGTAGCCTCTTTTATGGGGAAATGTAGTCTAGTGCTTCCACTGAGCCATGGTAGTCCGCTACAGCCCGGTTCACCGGAGTCCTGCTAGCCCAGCACTACCGCTCCGGAACACTTAGACTGGCCGACTTGTGATTCACATCATTCTTGTGTCTGTCCCTTCGGGGTAATGTCACGCAGTGGCTTCCGGAGTCCTGCTAGCCTGCTACAGCCCAGATTCCTGGAGTCGTGCTAGCCCAGTTGCTACAGCCCGAATTCACACGCTGATGACCGACATGCTTGATGTTGTTTCATGTATGCATGTCCCCATAAGTTAGTGCCACTTTGGGTTCATGACTAGTCATGTCAGCCCGGGTTGTTGGGGGTTGGGTGCGACATATGCCAAGGGATGGCTTATCATGGTGGGAGCGAGTAAAACGTCGCCGGTGCCCGGAAGAGGGATGAGGCATAGACACGAATGCCGGCATAATTTACCTAGGTTCGGGGCTCTCCTAGGAGATAACACCCCTAGTCCTGCTCTGCGGGGTCTCCGCATGATCACTAAGGCACAAGTGAATACTAAGGTGCTCCTTGAGTTGTATGCTAGAGGTAGGAGAAGGCAGGGCTAGCTCTCTCCTTCCTCTATGATCTAGTCTAGTTCTAACAGGTTGGGAACCCTTTGCATGGGTGCCCTAGGGGGTTTATATAGGCCTACCCCCAGGGGTACAACGGTAATCCGGCCGGGTGTAGGGCCCGACTGTTAGTCTCTCTGGTAGCCGGCTTCTCCGCCGACTACTGGGACCCGCCGCCTAGTGGGCCCCGCCGGCTGGTCTGGTACGGAGCCAACAGGCCGCCTCTGCCGCTCGCTGGTCCTACTGGCTGCGGATCACTGTTGCCACGTCTCTAATGACGCAGGCTTGGTCAGGAGGTTGTGGCTACAGCTCCGCCGCCTGGCGGGCGATTACTGTAGCCACTCCGTGTCTCGCCTGGTTAATGGCGAGAGGATCCCGAGGAAGGGGCGGGCCGACTCCTGGGGGCCGACCTCCCTCTGGTCCGACTGGTGGGATTGTCGCCATCTTCTGGGCTCTTGCTGACTGGTGGGGCCCGTCGTCCTTGGGCCGTACCGACAGGCCGTCGTGGGAGCATGACTCCGCCTGCCTGTGATGATGTCAGGGATGGCATGGCAATAGTGCTGTGTCGGGCAGGGTCTCCGCCGTACGACGCACTGTGACCATGCCAGCCCCTGGAAAGGGGGAGGGTGTGGGCTATACTATAGCCATTCCCTGTCCCGTCCCACTTGATGAGGGCACGGGCTTCGTTGGTGCCGTGGGCCGACTCCTCGGGGCCGACTTCTCTAGAAGCCGCCGAGTAGGAGTTGGCTTGTCTTGGCCTTGCCTCTAGGACTCGGCCGTATACGGGCAGCCGGCTGTTCCTCCAGCCGGCCCCCAGAAGACGGCTCTTCTCCTTGGCATATTGAGGGGCGCGGTCTGCCCCAATGTCTTGAAAGGTTCTGGGCCTCGGGTTAGCCTACACGTGGCCCATTACTCCGACAGTAGTCCCCGAAGCTGGTGAGGCACCGTGGATGATCAACCGAGGAGCCTCAGCAGTTTCTTTCTCCGAGTGCTTGAGGGGGAAACTTGTTCGACTTCTGGCGGGCCGACTGGTAGGAGTCGGACTCGCCAATCTGACTTGTCCAAAATTTTCGAATGCCTCCGCGGGATCAAGGTGGTGTGCTAGCTAGGCTTCCAGGCCGCCGCCCGCTTCGGGCCTGTCACGTGGCAACAAGCGGCCGGGCCAGTCAGCCCACCCACACGCACGACGGGACGCGCCTGTGGGCAGGCCCCGCCACTACCACGCCTTGGCACGCGAGCGGATCCGCTGCGGCCACGGCGGCGGTTGAGGTTCCCGCGAAGTTACCGCGCAAAGTAACTTGCGCGATAAATCATGGGGCGTGGGGTAGTGGGCGTAGTAAATCCCATGACCGCCCCTCGGCTTCGCGGCCCATAGGCCTATAAGTAGGTAGAGGAGGGGGAGTGGCAGCGCACGCGTGCCCCTTCTCCTTACCGCTTCCTGTTTCTTCTTCCTCTCGCCGCTGCGCCCCAAGCTACACTGAGCGCCGCAGTGATTCGTTCCCGATGAGCTCCTCCCCCACCGCCACGCCCCCCGTGGTGCGCTCCGGAGCATGGGATGGCTCCGAGGTCCATGATGACCACATCGGCTTCCTCCGCCAGGCGTAGTGGCTGCCTAGCAAGGACCACGTGAGGGTCAGCCTCGCGCCGAGGAGGGAAATTTCGCCGGCGCTAGAGGAGGGCGAGCGGGTCGTCTTCTGCTCGCACTGCCTGCGCAGCCTCGGCTTGCCGGCGAGCGGCTTCTTCCGCTCCTTCCTTGAATTCTACGGTCTCCAGCCGCACCACCTCACCCCCAACACGTTGGTGCTGCTGTTCGCCTTCGTCACCTTGTGCGAAGGCTTCCTCGGTGTCCTCCCCACCATCGAGCTCTAGGGGGAGTTCTTCTACTCCAAGCTCAGCACCCACGTCGCAGGCGTGCCGGCCCAATGCGGCGCGTTCATCGAAGTGCGGAGGTTAGGGGCCGACAACCCGTTTCCCCTCATCACGCTGATAAAGTCGGTGAAGATGTGGTGCTGGTCGTACTTCTACGTGAAGAGCGTCTTCACGGAGGGCGACTGGGTCAACTTGCCGGCTTACGCAGCCGGCCCACCAGCTGGAAGGCAGCCCAACTGGTCGTACCAGGCCAGGACGCTGACACCTGATGGAGCCGCCGCCATCGCGCGACAACGGGTGTTGACACAGTCGGAGGGCCTGATCGGGCCTGATTTGCTGGCCGCCTTCATGGCGCGCCGAGTGCTCCCGCTCCAGAGCCGCCCCCACATGATTTGCCAGATGAGCGGGCATCGGGACCTGAGTCGGCTGTGCACCAAGGAGATGCCTCATGAAGAGGTAGCCTACATGGTGAACTATCTTACGAACTGCGAGCTCATGGAAGAGTGGCTGTTCGGCAAGGAGCCATACTCACGCGCCAACCCTCCGCCTCTTGTAAGTTGTCTACGTTTTCTTTTTCCTCTGATTCTTTGTTGCCGAGTCCGTCTTGTCCAGCCGGACCAGTCGGCCTTTGAACAGAGCCCCCTCCTCCAGCCAGCAGCCGCCACCGCGGGGCCGAACCGTGAATTCCTCCCTGACCGGGCGGAGAGCGACGTCGACGACCCCGACTTGGGGGCAGCGGCCTTGGAGGACGACAACGAGGGAGCAGGCGGTGAAGCAGGCGGCTCAAAGCTCGGAGCCAGCTTCGAGGATAGGCTTGATGACGACGCGCGGGAAGTCGCCCCGCGCCATGAGCCAGGAGTCGGCCACCCGGGCACGAGCTCGTCTGCCGTGCCGGACGCCCAAGGCGGCGCTAAGAAGCGCAGGGCCGTGCCGAGCTTGTTCGGCAGCCAGCCCAAGAAGACCAAGGGCTTGGCCGCGGCGACCAAGCGGGACGAAGCGGCCGCGAAGGCCAACCGCTTCCGCAAGGAGGTGAAGACGCCGCAGCTGGTTTCTGCGTAAGTGCCACCTTCCTTTGTGCCTTCAATTTTTCTTCGTTGACTCTGTCTGAAAGTCCATTGCTTTACGTTCTTGACTTTAGGGCCCCGCTCTCTCTCGAGAAGTCGGCCGCCGGCTCCATCATGAAGTCGGCGGAGACCTCCTCCACGACCCGGCGGATTGATCCGGCCACCGATCTTCGGGAGGCGACGGAGCGGAACGCGCGGGAGGCGCATGAGGAGCGGGAAGCCGCCCGCCTGAAGAAGGCGGAGGCCGCCGCCCTGAAGAAGCTGACGGAAGCCGAGGCCGCCGACGCGGAGAAGAAGCATGCTGAAGAAGCCGCACACCGCCAGTCGGCGGTGTTCGTCGTCCCTCTGAACTCTGCGCCGCCACCACTGGAGTTCACGTCGCAGACTGGGGAAGTCGGCGACGAGAACCCGATCATGGAGAGGACGGCGGCGACACTGCCACGCCGGACGAAATCGTGCTTCCACCGAGGTCGGCACATCGCCGCGCCGCCGTCTTGCGAAGGCGACCTCGGCGCCACGCCCGCTGGAGACTGGCGTTGCGAGCTCCTTGATCCCCGACACCAAGGCGATGAGCCCCGCGCCCACTGGGTGGGTGCGGGGAGGCGGGACGGGCCCGTTGAACCGGGCTCTTTTGGACGTCCAAGCCAAGATCCGAGCCGAGGGCGAAGCCATCAGGAACTGCAACAAGGTGCATCTGGCGTAGCGAGAGGCCATCCGGGTACGTTTCCTTATTCCTTGTTTCTGTTTCTTGTGATTCTCGATGGGGGCGCGCCAGCGCACCCATTGGGTGTAGTCCCCGAGTTCCGGGTCGGCTGCTGAGCAGGCGGCTCAGAAATCTCATCGGCGAGTTCCAAGCACTAACATTTATCCAAAAATTTTGTCACAGGACTACCACAATCTTTGTGTGACCGCCTTCAACTCCAACATCTAGGAGCTGGCTCAGTGGACCGCCGACTTGTCGGAAATCCGGAGTAAGTCCTCTTCTTTCTCTACGGGGGCGCGTCGGCGCACCTGTGGGCTGTAGTCCCCGAGATTCGGGCCGGCTGCTGAGCAGTCGGGCCGGATCTCCCCGGCGGCTGTTCCTCTTTGTTTGGCGACTAACACCTTGCTTTCTTCTTTCTTCCGCAGTAGCCAACGCCACCTTGCAGCAGCAGCTGGGCGAAGCCAACACCATGTTGTGCGCTAAGGAGGAGGAGTGCGACAAGCTGGCTGAAGAGCGCAACCGGCTGGCCACGCAACTGGCAGAGCAGAAGGAGCTCCTCCAGAAGACCCAGAAGGAGGCGGAGGACAGGGAGACCTTCCTCCTTGCTAAGTTTGCGGCCGAACACTCCTCCTGTACTGATAATGAGGCGATACTGACTTCCGGCTTCCACGAGATCGAGGATATCGTCGATGGTGAGCCTCCCCTCTTTTGTTTTTCTTCCTTAAGCTGTCGGCTGTTGGTCGAGCCGGCTTCTAGCCTTTAATTTTGTTCTTTGCTTCTGTCTCGGCAGACTTCTTCCCCGGCCACTCGAACGCCGCAACCAGGCCTTTGAGGCTGATCGCGAATGACGAAGAGTGGACGGTGCGCAGATCACTGCCAACGCCCCCCGGACCCTTAATGAGCAGTTCCTGAGCATCGAGGCCGCCTTCAGCCGGCCCACCGGATGCTGCGCCGGCTTCAGCGTGTCGGCGCCCAGGCGATCGCCGCCCTATGGCCAGACATGCCGGCACTGCGTACTCCCAGTCGGACCGCCGACTGGCTGGAGGTAGCGGCCAGCCGTCTTGAGGCCTGGAAGGGCTCTTCGGCCCGGGCTGGAGCATGCCGAGCCTTGGGGTTCGTCAAGGCATGGTACCCTGGGCAGAGTCTGGCCCAGCTAGCCATGTTCTGACTGGAGGCTCAGGAGGAGTTGGCGGTCGTGGAAGACGATCTCGTCAAGCGCGTGATACGTCTCCGTCGTATCTACTTTTCCAAACACTTTTGCCTTGTTTTGGACTCTAACTTGTATGATTTGAATGGAACTAACCTGGACTGACGCTGATTTTAGTAGAATTGCCATGGTGTTGTTTTATGTGCAGAAAACAAATATTGTCGGAATGACCTGAAACTCCACAGAACATCTTAGAAAAAATAATAAAAAATCCTTTCCAAAGATGAAGACCAGGGGGCCCACACCCTGTTCACGAGGGTGGGGGGCGCACCCCCTAGGGCACGCCCCCTACCTCGTGGGCCCCCTAGATGCCCTCCGACGCCAACTCCAACTCTATATATTTTCTTTCGGAGAGAAAAAAATAGGGAGAAGAAATCATCGCGTTTTACGATACGGAGCCGCCACCAAGCCCTAAAACCTCTCGGGAGGGCTGATCTGGAGTCCATTCGGGGCTCCGGAGAGGGGGATTCGTCGCCGTCGTGATCATCAACCATCATCCATCACCAATTTCATGATGCTCACCGCCATGCGTGAGTAATTCCATCGTAGGATTGCTGGACGGTGATGGGTTGGATGAGATTTATCATGTAATCGAGTTATTTTTTTAGGGTTTGATCGCTAGTATCCAGTATGTTCTGAGATTGATGTTGCTATGACTTTGCTATGCTTAATGCCTGTCACTAGGGCCCGAGTGCCATGATTTCAGATCTGAACCTATTATGTTTTCACGAATATATGTGAGTTCTTGATCCTATCTTGCAAGTCTATAGTCACCTACTATGTGTTATGATCCGGCAACCCCGAAGTGACAATAATCGGGACCACTCCCGGTGATGACTATAGTTTGAGGAGTTCATGTATTCACTATGTGCTAATGCTTTGTTCTGGTTCTCTATTAAAAGGAGGCCTTAACATCCCTTAGTTTCCAATAGGACCCCGCTGCCACGGGAGGGTAGGACAGAAGATGTCATGCAAGTTCTTTTCCATAAGCACGTATGACTATATACGGAATACATGCCTACATTACATTGATGAATTGGAGCTAGTTCTGTGTCACCCTATGTTATGACTGTTACATGATGAACCGCATCCGGCATAATTATCCATCACTGATCCGGTGCCTACGAGTTTTCCATATACTGGTTTACGCTTATTTACTTTCCCGCTGCTACTGTTACAATCACTACAAAATACCAAAAACATTACTTTTGCTGTCTTTACTTTTGTTGCTGCTACCACCACTATCATATTACTGTGCTACTAAACACTTTGCTGCAGATACTAAGTTTCCAGGTGTGGTTGAATTGACAACTCAGCTGCTAATACTTGAGAAAATTCTTTGGCTCCCCCTGTGTCGAATCAGTAAATTTGGGTTGAATACTCTACCCTCGAAAGCAGTTGCGCTCCCCTATACTTGTGGGTTATCAAGACAAATTTCTGGCGCCGTTGCCGGGGAGCATAGCTCTATTCTTTTTGTCACTTGGGATTTATATCTGCTGGACACTATGAAGAACTTGAGAGATACAAAAACCAAGATCTATCCCTCAACTACGAGGGGAGGTAAGGAACTGCCATCTAGCTCTGCACTTTATTCACGTTCTGTTATGATTAAGCTAGCGACACCTAAACCTGCTTCTGCTATTCGTTCCGATATGTCGCATATTATTGATGATGCCACTTCTGCTATGCATGATAGTTGTGATGAAACTGCTTCTATGCCTGATACTACTGTGCCCCTTGGTGAATTTCTTGATGAACAAATTGCTGGGGCTAGAAAAAAATAAATTATTGAATCTGAATACGATGATGATAGTGATGATGAAAACATGCCTGTTATTCCTGAGGGTTATCTTTTTGATATGGAATCTTCTGCTGCTATTTTAGCTTGCAAAGATAGATATGAGCTTAAGAGGTTATTAGTTAAATGGAACAAAGAATCACTTAGAGATAAAATGAAATCTGACCCTGCTTTTGCTACTTCACCTATATGTGTTCCTGATAAGGATTATGAATTCTCTGTTGATCATGATATAATTACTTTGGTTGAATCTGATCCGTTTTATGGCTATGAATCTGAAACTATTGTGGCACATCTTACTAAGCTAAATGATATAGCTGCCCTGTTTACTAAGGATGAGAGATCGCGTTACTTTTATATACTCAAAATATTTCCGTTCTCATTAAAGGGTGATGCTAAGATATGGTTTAATTCTCTTGATCCTGGTTGTGTGCGTAGTCCCCAGGATATGATTTATTACTTCTCTGCTAAATATTTCCCTGCTCATAAGAAACAAGCTGCTTTGAGGGAAATATACAACTTTGTGCAAATTAAAGAAGAGAGTCTCCCACAAGCTTGGGGGAGGCTTCTCAAGTTACTTAATGCTTTGCCTGATCATCCTCTTAAGAAACCTGAAATACATGATATCTTTTATAATGGACTAACCGATGCTTCCAGAGATTACCTGGATAGTTGTGCTGGTTCTCTTTTCAGGGAAACAACACCGGATGAAGCTGAAATTCTATTGAATAATATGTTGACAAATGAAAATAATTGGGCACCTCCTGAGCCAACTCCTGCTCCAGTTACTGAGCCTATTCCTAAACCAACTCTGAAGAAGAGAGGTGTTCTATTCCTCATCCCTGAAGATATGCAAGAGGCAAAGAAATCTATGAAAGAAAAAGGTATTAAAGCTGAAGATGTTAAGAATTTACCGCCTATTTAAGAAATACATGGTATTAATATACCGCCTGTTGAAGAAACATATGATCTCAATTCTTTAGTTACTAAAGAACCTCCTGATCCCGATATCCCGACACAGGTAGTAAAGGTAAATTCTCTCTATAGATATGATAAAGCTGACATTCCTCCTACTAAAATTGCTAGTCAGTGCTTGGATGAGTTTGATAACTTTATGTTTAAGCAAGATGACTTCAATGCTTATTTTTGTAGACAATTAAAAGAAAATGCTTATATGATTAGACGCTTGGGTGATTATATGGCTAATATTAAAGGTGAACTTAAACTTGTTAGCAAACATGCTTCTATGGTTACCACTCAAGTAGAACAAGTACTTAAGGCTCAAAAAGAAGTGCTTGATGAAATGAATATTAAGAAAAATGATTATGCTGTTAGAGTGGCTAGTAGAACTGTTAGAATGACTCCGGAACCTTTGTATCCTGAAGGCCACCCTAAGAGAATCGAGCAAGATTCTCAAAGAAATAATATTGATGTTCCTAGTTCTTCTAACAACAAGAAGAAGAAAAATGAACTGTGCAAACTTCTAGTGAACCTATTGCTGAACCACCTGATAATCCAAATGATATATCTATGTCTGATGCTGAAACACAATCTAGTAATGAACATGAACCTAATGAAAATATTAATAATGATGTTCATGATGATGCTCAACCTAGTAATGATAATGATTTAGAAGTTGAACCTGCTGTTGATCTTGATAACCCACAATCAAAGAATCAACATTATGATAAAAGAGACTTTGTTGCTAGGAAACATGGTAAAGAAAGGGAACCTTGGGTTCAGAAACCCATGCCTTTTCCTCCAAAACCATCCAAGAAAAAGGATGATGAGGATTTTGAGCGCTTTGCTGAAATGATTAGGCCTATTTTTTGCATATGCGATTAACTGATGTGCTTAAAACAAATCCTTATGCAAAATATATGAAGGATATCATTACTTATAAAAGAAAGATACCGGAAGCTGAAATTTCCACCATGCTTGCTAATTATACTTTTAAGGGTGGAATACCAAAGAAACTTGGAGATCCCGGAGTACCTACTATACCTTGCTCCATTAAAAGAAATTATATTAAAACTGCTTTATGTGATCTTGGAGCCGGTGTTAGTTTTATGCCTCTCTATTTATATCATAGACTTGACTTGAATAAGTTGACACCTACTGAAATATCTTTGGAAATGGCCAATAAATCAACTGCTATACCTGTCGGTATCTGTGAGGATGTGCCTGTTGTGGTTGCAAACGTTACTATTTTAATGGACTTTGTTATTCTTGATATTCCCGAGGATGATAGTATGTCTATTATTCTTGGAAGAACTTTTCTTGATACTACAGGGGCTGTTATTGATTGCAACAAAGGCAATGTCACTTTTCATGTTAATGGTAATGAGCATACGGTACACTTTCCGAGGAAACAACCTCAAGTTCATAGTATGAACTCCATTGGAAAAATTCCATCGATTATAATTGGAGGTTTTGAATTTCCTCTTCCTACTGTCAAAAAGAAATATGATATACTTATTATTAGGGATGTGCATATCCCCGTTGAGGTAACTTAGTGTTATTCGAAATTTCTCCGGTTTCATGATTATCGGAATGAGTTTGTTAACAAGACTTGATCAACCTTGTTAGTGGATTCTTTTTGATGACCATGAGATGGATGAAACTAGAAGCACAAACTTTTGTACCCTCTCTATACTTTCTGTTAATTAGTAGAAATAAAGTAAAAATAGTATTTTTCTGTCTCTTTCCTAACTTATCAGTGCAATATAAAAATATCCCGAAAATAGAAGTCCTCGGAATGCCATGCCAATTTAATATGATTTTTTCGGGAATATTTGAGGATTTACTGTGCAAAAATTACCGCGGGAGGAGCTGCCACCTGGCCACAAGGGTGGTGGGCGCCCCCCCTAGGGTGCGCCCCCTGCCTCGTGGGCCCACGGTGGCCCTCCTCCACTTATCCCAGCACCCATTTTCTTCCTCTGTCTCACACAAACCCGAAAAACCAACTCAAGCACAAGTTCCTGCCACTTTTGCTGTGATTTTCGATCTCCTTGCTCAAAGCACCTCTCGCAAAACTGCTTGGGGAGATTGTTCCTTGGTATGTGACTCCTCCATTGGTATAATTAGTTTTTGTTCTAGTGCTTTATTCTTTGCAAATTTGTGCTGCATAGGTGACCATGTTCTTGAGCTTGCATGTCAAATTTATATGGTTCCAAGTAGTTCTAATGCTTGATTTAGGCTCTAGGCACTTGTAGGAGTAGTTGCTATCAGTTTTATTGAAGTTGGTTCATTTTTGTTTGAAGTTACTAAAAATTTGAGAAAAATAATGAGGAGATTTTTGAGGGGTCATCGAGCCAAAGCTCGAAGGAAAAGGCACCGAAGCCTAAGTATAATTTGCCGCGCACCACGGAGATTCGGGCGTGTGAATGGCCTTCTGACGATTTCTCGAGAGCAGCCGGTATCTATGAAGATTTTCATGAATTGGCTCACAATGCAGGCCTCACCGCTTTCCTCCATGACCAATGCGATCAGTATCTCTTACTCACAAATACTTTTGTGCAAAACTTTCATTTTCATTCTAGGAACTCACCACCTACGGTGGAGTTTCAATTATATGATGAGCATAAGGAGATGTCACTTTATGATTTCTGTCGGATTTGTTTAGTCCCTTTTGAGGGCAAGCAGAAGAACCACATCATGATGATGTGGCTGGATTTATTGATACTATAACTGTAGGAGAAACTAGGAAGGTTTCCGATGCACGGATCACTAGCATACATTTTCCTGTTTTACGTTACTTTGCATTATTTGCTAGTCGTTGTTTAATTGGACGCGGAAACTATGGAAACCTTAGTATCCCTGATATAATTATTCTGCACCACGGTTTATACAGTGATAACACTTTTAGTATGGGCGGTATTATTGCTAGACGGTTAAGTATGAACCGTACCAAAGGCCCCATCTTTGGAGGCATCTATGCTAGACGCCTAGCCGTACATTTTAACATACCTATTAGGCATGCTGAGAAGGAAGAAAAGGTGTTGCCCCATGTTTATCTAGATCATAGAAGTATGGTGGCACATGATTTTATTGTTAAGAATAGGGTAGGAGAGCTTAAATATCAATTGTTCTTTAACAAACATCATCCTGAGACTATTATCCTTCCCGCTCCTTTGTTTGATTTAACTGTAGGCACGTACCTTGTTCCGTTGGAGGCTATTCACGCCTACCGGAACCCCGCACCAGCCGAGGAGCCAGAACTGGAACCACAATTTGATCCTTCACGGCAGTCTAACTATCAGTGGGATCCGGAGATGATTGCCAGCCAGTGGCAATTGGAGCCTTCTTCTTCCTCGTCACAGTACGACCCCAACAACTATTATTATGGATATCACCCAGGCCAGCCGTGGCAATAGACCAACTTAGGCCAAAAGCCTAAGCTTGGGGGAGTACGTATTTCTCACCGACATTACATTTATGTTCACACACACTCATTGCTAGATGTTGGTGCTCATACTCTTTCGCTGTAATATCCATGCTAGTTTATTTTCTTTTTCCTACTTTCTTCTTGTGTGTTTGTTAACCCTTAAGAAAAACCAAAAAAATTAGTAGTAGTTTATTTTTCTGCTGTAGTAGTAATAATTAAAAAGAAAACCCAAAAATATTTCCCGTTCTTCTTTTGCTTGTTGGGAGCTTTCCCGTGTAAATTGTTTTATTTCTTTTCTTTTCTTTGGGGGTCAGTAGGAGAAGACCATAATTAAATTGTTGAAGTGGCTCTTATATGCATTATTGTTGATTTAACCAAGAGCCCATATTTCTTTGTCTTCTCCTGTTTATTGAATGCTCGTAGATTCCAGCTTAGTCCAATGCACGTGCACTCTTATTATTATCCACACCATTCGGTCGTGCAAGTGAAAGGCAATTATGATGATATATGATGGACTGATTGAGATGAGAAAAGCTGGTATGAACTCGGCCTCTTTTGTTTTTGTAAATATGATGAGTCCCTCATTCTTGATTCAGCTTATTATGAATAAACATGTTTGCAATGACAATTAGAGATCGTAGTTGCTTGTGCCATGCTTGATTAGCTATGAGTTATAATGGTTTACCTTGTGTGCCAACATGCTATTGAGGTGGGTATGATGTGGTATGATGGCGTGGTATCCTCCTTTGAATGATTTAAGTGACTTGACTTGGCACATGTTCATGCATGTAGTTGAAACAAATCAACATAGCCTTCACGATATTTATGTTCATGGTGGATTATTCTTGCATCCAATGTTTATTAATTTTAACGCATGTACATGGCTGTTGTCGCTCTCTAGTTGGTCACTTCCCAGTCTTTTGCTAGCCTTCACATGTACTAAGCGAGAATACTGCTTGTGCATTCAATCCCTTAAACCCCAAGGTTATTCTAGATGAGTCCACTATACCTTCCTATATGCGGTATCTACCTGCCGTTCCAAGTAAATTTATAAGAGCTTACTTCGGAGATGCTTTGGTTCAAAGGACTTCAACCAAATGAATGCTAGTTGCATTTGGTCAAACAACATCACATCTTCATGCCATGTTCATGAATCATATTGTTGCATATGCTTGTGTATTGATTGCCGACACTGTTCCTCTCGATAGGTCCTGCTCCGGAGACCGATCCAGAGTACCTGTCAGAGGAGCAGTGCCCCCCTGTTGATCTACCAGGCAAGCAAACCCCCTTGTTCATCCCGATACAATCCTTCCCTCTCGCTCCTGCTCTCTTTTATTGCACTAGGACAACAAAGATTCCACTACTACTTTATGCTGCGGTAGTTGAACCCATTCCTCTACATTACCTGTCGTTGCCATAGTAAATAGTTGAAACCCACTAGCATGTGTAGGAGTTGATTGAGCCATGTTGTGTTCCTACCATGCATTGCCTGCTATTGCTTAGGGTATGTCAGGTATGATTCATTGGGAATGAATTGGAGTGCAGTGCTATGTTCTGATGTTGAGAGTTCAGCATGTGAACACGATTTGGTAAAGGTAGCGGTGAGAGGCCATGTAGGAGTACATGGTGGGTTGTCTCACTGGAACCGTCCTTAAGAACTGAGTTCTGTATAAGTGGTCCAATGACTAGCTACTACCACACATTGGGCTCCGGGCGCTCCAAGCTCTCTCGACTTATTAACCGACCTGGTCTCTGTCCAGCAGTTGCAATTAGTTTCTGGTGTGTTGTAGGTAGTGTTAGTAGTCTACCAAGTGGCACCCGGCCAGGTGGGCTTGGGACATACTAGGCATAGTGGCACGGTGTACCAAGTGGCACCCGGATGGTGGGCTTGGGAACCCTGCTCACATCGTTTGGGGCCGTGAGCGACACCCCGGCCGGATCTCCTTGCGGATGGAACCAGAATAGGCGATAAACCCGGACTAGAGTCTTGTGTGGTTAGTCAGGTCGTGGCCGACACCCTCGCCAAGCTTCCGCTTGAAGGTTGCCGAGATACATGACATGTACATGGCGGTAAGTGGCGAGAGCGTGTGTGATGAAGTACACCCCTGCAGGGTTATCATGATCTATTTGAATAGCCGGGTCCACGGTTATGGACTTCTTGGATGCATACGTGGTACATAGACAACTTGAAATGGATACTCTAAAATGCTCAAGACAAGTGTGGGTGCTATTGATGGCCTTCTCGTAAGGTGACGGGAATGAATCCATAGTTGTGTATTGATGTGGTGATTAGTGGACTCGTGTGTGCTTTCTTACCTCAAAGGACTTACTCGTAGTCGTAGAATAGGATAGCCATTGAGTCAAAGCTGGCTTGCTGCAACTAAACCCCACATTGCCTCCTTGATACTAATGCATGTATGATAGGATCTAATGTAAGTCTTGCTGAGTACCTTTGTACTCACGTTTGCTTTATTTATGCTTTGCAGATGAGACATCTGTCTCACTAGTAGTTCCGCTTGGACTTCGACGAGTAGCTTGTTACCCCGGCTACAATCTTGTACCCTTGGGAGGGACTTGTAGATAGTCAGGCTTCTCAGCCTTTTTCATTTGTAGATGTGTGTACTCAGACATGTAATGCTTCCGTTGCTTGTATGCTCTGAATGATGGGTCATGAGACCCCTGTTTGTATTGAATGCTATGTGGCTCTACTGGGCCTTTATCTATATGAGTTTGAGTTATGTTGTGATGCCATGTTGTACAACACATACTTGCATGTTATGTGTACGTGTGACGTGTATTGCTATGTGCGGGATCCGACAACCTAGTTGTTTATCCTTGGTAGCCTCTCTTATGGGGAAATGTAGTCTAGTGCTTCCACTGAGCCATGGTAGTCCGCTACAGCCCGGTTCACCGGAGTCCTGCTAGCCCAGCACTACCGCTCCGGAACACTTAGACTGGCCGACATGTGATTCACATCGTTCCTATGTCTGTCCCTTCAGGGAAATGTCACACGGTGACTTCCGGAGTCCTGCTAGCCTACTATAGCCCGGATTCCCGGAGTCATGTTAGCCCAGTTGCAACAGCCCAGATTCACACGCTGATGACTGACATGCTCGATGTTGTTTCATGTATGACTGTCCCCGTAAGTTAGTGCCACTATGGGTTCACGACTAGTCATGTCGGCCCGGGTTCTCTGTCATATGAATGCTAGCGACACTATCATATACGTGAGCCAAAAGGCGCAAATGGTCCCCGGCTAGGTAAGGCGACACCCATGGGACTACCGTGCGTGAGGCCGCAAAGTGATTGCACGTGTCACATGCTAGATCAGTGTGACTTAGAAATCGGGGCCCGACAAAGCATCACATGAAAATTGTTCCAAACTGATAGATATTCAAGTAGGATATAATAAAAACTTTCATGAAGATCATTGCACAAAATAAACTTGATTCTTAGTAATAGTTTTGAGATATGATGATGTGATATGCGAGTCATGTTGATGAGTAATTATTCTTTAGTAAGAATATTGTGTGATGCCCCCGATTCAATCGTACACTAATCATACATGCAAATGTGTACGATCAAGATCAGGGACTCACCGGAAGATATCACAACACAAATCTAGACACAAATTAAAATAATACAACACTTATATTACAAGCCAGGGGCCTTGAGGGCTCAAATACATCAGCTCGAATACACAAGAGTCGGTGGTAGCAACAATATCTAAGTACAGACATAAGTTAAACAAGTTTGCCTTAAGAAGGCTAGCACAAAAGCAACATTGATCAAAAAGGCAAGGCCTCCTCCCTGGGAGCCTCCTAACCACTCCTAGTTGTTGGTGACCTCCACGTAGTAGTAGGCACCCTTGGGGTAGTAGTAGTCGTCGGTGGTGTCGTCTGGCTCCTGGGCTCCACCATCTGGTTGCAGCATCCTGGAAGAATGGAAAGAGGGGGAAAAAGGGGAGCAAAGCAACCGTGAGTACTCATCCAAAGTACTCGCAAGCAAGGATCTAAACTACATATGCATCAGTATCAATGAAAATGGGTAGTATCTGTGGACTGAACTGCAGAATGCTAGAAGAGAAGGGGAAAGCCTAGCCTATCGAAGACTAGC
The DNA here is from genome assembly GCF_002162155.2 of Triticum dicoccoides. Classification (NCBI taxonomy): domain Eukaryota; kingdom Viridiplantae; phylum Streptophyta; class Magnoliopsida; order Poales; family Poaceae; genus Triticum; species Triticum dicoccoides. The sequence goes on from NC_041382.1 coordinate 628,858,835, forward strand.
ATCTTCAAGCAGCTCCAAGAATCTTGTAGCATCATAAGAGATAGGAGTGTCATATTATAATATTAGTAAGTACGTTGTAACATCGCCCAGAGATCACTTCCTTGACTCCCTGCGAGAAAACAATCCCGGAGCCATCATTTCCATTACATGCCTCAACATCAAGTTCTAGTTGTATCGATCGGCATACAACTCCGAGCTTCCGTTACCGTGGAGACGGCTATTAGAATAGAAAACATACTTCCCTGCAGGGGTGCACTAACTTACCCAACATGCTTGATGAATTCCGTCTGGACACACCATCAGGTCATGACCACCCTCGGCTGATCAACACACCGCAGTCCTACCTAGGCTCGTTAGAGAGGTGAGCACACCGGTACACATCCTAAGAGCGCATGGGTCTTGGGCCCATCGCCCTTTGCACTCCTGCATGTTGTGTACGCGGTCGGTGAGCAGACCTAGCCCACCTTATACAAGGTGAGGCATTCCTGTCCAACCCGGCGCGCGCCGCTCCATCGCTGACGTCCGTTGAGCTTTCGGCTGATACATACGACGCGGAGTGCCCATACTTATTCCCGTGTGGTGGTTAGTGCGTAAAAGGCGAGAGGCATACTTGGATCAAATACCAAAACCATTAGTGTCTTGATAGTGCGGTAATGATCAACGATCCACGATATGTGGTCCCATCGCCCCGTCTCACGGACTTGCGGCAAGGGCTAAGATTACCCGTCCGCGCTGCGTGGAAAACTTGCGGGTATTGTCCAGATCAACCCGACTTCACATCACTCGCGGGTACCCCTCGGGGCCGACCCGATGTCATCATGGCTCTGTGGTAAGTCAAAGTAACTACGTGACTGAAACAGCAAGGGGGGAACCTGAGGAATCACCCTCGATGGATTCCTACTCGATGTAACCATCAAGCTGGACTTGGAGGAATCACCCTCGTTGGTCCACACTTGAGGGGTTGCACGACAGAGTCATTATCAGGAGTGGTCAAGGAGGAATCACCCTCGATGACCATGACCGAATAGCTACACTACAGGGTTAACATCAGAACTGCTGATGAGGTAGCACCCTCGGCACTCGATAGTAACTCTGCAGAGTCGTACATCTAAGGGGGGTAATGTGCGATGTCGGGGCCTAGACATCGATCACATTGATCGAGCCATCGGTCATAAAGCGAGGCAACTGGGACAAGGTGGGGTTCACTGATGGATCCCTAACCAGCCTATACTAAGTAGTTTAGAATAAGCTGGAAAGGTATGACAGCAGGTACAAAAGCAGGCTATGCATCAGAATAGGAGCAATCAATTACAGTAGCAAAATCTAATGCAAGCATAAGAGAATAGAATGGGAGATATCAGAATGATCAAAGGGGGGCTTGCCTGGAAGCTCTGCTACGAAGGAAGAAGGGTCATTGGAGACGTAGTCGATCACAGGGGCAACATCGGTCTCGGGGTCTACCGAAGTGAAGAGGGGAAGAAAAAATAAATATAAACTAAACAAAGCACAACACGGCAATACACGGTGCTAGGGGTGATCTAACACAGTGCTAGATGATACAGACGAAGATGGAAAACATCTGGGAATGTTTTCCTGGCGTTTGGCATTTTCTTGGCAGATGAATCGGAGTGAATGGATCAAAATAGGGATTGCGGAGATGTATTGATCTACAGAAGACAATGCTTTAACTTGTCTAAGAAATGGAATCAAGGAGAAAATATGGTCGGAACCATGATTGCAAAGGATCAATTCACAGATACCAGATGATATTATATCAAGGAAATAGTTATTATTACAAGAAGCTTTCATGATAAGATCTACATCATGTCCATGGGCATGAACACAAAGTTCAAGGTTGACTCCCACTTCTCCAATGCGTAATCTTTCATTCAATTCTCACTTTCAACAAAGTAGTAGTGTTGAAATTTTATCTGGCATAACACCAATAGAGCATGACCCGTAGAAGTTTCGGGGTCCACACCGATTAGAGAAGGCGTAGGTTCAACCCATCAGGGCATCTCAGGAACATATACCACAAACTTCAGAAGTAAATAACACAAGCTCTGAAGAAGAGCATGGTTGGCAAGACCAGGTGATACAATTTACCAGAGGTGTTATGTATCAAGGAAAGAACTCAAGGTTTTGAGAATATGAATGAACGGTAGAATAATAATCCACCAAAGGATCTGGCGGACCGCAAAGAATCTGATGCAAGTATCGGTACTCAATCGAAGGAAGAAGGGATGCAAAAGCATTAGATCAAACAAACACCTGAATATTTTGATGCTTAAATACAAGGAAAAAATATTTCTAGATCGAGGGATCAAAAGCAAACGCTCTGGTTAAGCATGGATAAGTTGAATAGACTTAGGTGGTACAATCGATGGAAATTTGATTGATCAAGAACGAGCTCTTGTTCAAAATGATGTTTGAGCCGGAAGGATGAATTCTAGGATTTGACTGAGGATTGCGAGCATCCGCAACATATTGAATCAAAAGACTCTAAACTATAGAAACAAATGACATCAATAAATATTGCTTTGCATATGGAATTATCCATAATGCAAGCATGCAATTATTTCGAGAGCAATAGGCTATAACGGATTTTCAAAAGATTGGATAGCATTATGAAGTATTTTGTGAAACTCATGAACATTTGGGGATGAATGAATCCTCGGTGGGTGTGAGGAATTATTCGTGTTAGTATTCATGCAGAAAAGGAGCTGCAAGGCAGCAGAGACAATGGATTCTTGGAACATGGTAAAATGCTTCGGGGTATCTTGTAATAACAAGATCAAAGGGCAAAGATTGTATGAACGGCAAATGTATATAGTTATCCATAGGGGTTGACGGTGGAAGGGAATTGCAAACGCTATGATCACAAGTTATTGGCATAACATCGGAGAGTGTCTTCGGAGTCTTCTGATGAATCAAGCCATCATCTGGAATGAAGGGGCTCTCCGAGAGGAAGTAGTTACGAGACCCTAGTGTTAGAGCTAGCAAAATCATTTAACCCGAATAGAAGAGAGATTAGAGTCCCGGAGTATAGACGAGGAGTAAAAGATCCTAATACCACCCAATGGCGATGTGGGCCCGTAAGACAAACAACCTTGTTAGTAAAAGTTTTGTAGTGACTAGACTTGACTTCGGCCAATGAGTTGGAAAGGGGGGTTCTTACAGGGAAGTCGGCTCTGATACCAACTTGTGATGCCCCTGATTCAATCGTACACTAATCATACATGCAAATGTCTACGATCAAGATCAGAGACTCACTGGAAGATATCACAACACAACTCTAGACACAAATTAAAATAATACAAGCCTTATATTACAAGCCAGGGGCCTCGAGGGCTCGAATACATCAGCTCGAATACACAAGAGTCAGCGGAAGCAACAATATCTGAGTACATACATAAGCTAAACAAGTTTGCCTTAAGAAGGCTAGAAAAAAAGCAACATCGATCGAAAAGGCAAGGCCTCCTGCCTGCGAGCCTCCTAACCACTGCTGGTCGTCGACGGCCTCCACGTAGTAGTAGGCACCCTTGGGGTAGTAGTAGTCGTCGGCGGTGTCGTCTGGCTCCTGGGCTCCACCATCTGGTTGCAGCATCCGGGAAGAATGGAAAGAGGTGGAAAAAGGGGAGCAAAGCAACTGTGAGTACACATCCAAAGTACTCGCAAGAAAGGATCTACACTACATATGCATTGATGTCGATGAAACGGGTAGTATCTGTGGACTGAACTGCAGAATGCCAGAATATAAGGGGAAAGCCTAGCCTATCGAAGTCTATCATCTTCAAGCAACTCCAAGCATCTTGCAGCATCATAAGAGATAAGAGTGGCATATTATAATATAGTAATTATGTTGTAACATCGCATAGAGATCACTTCCTCGACTCCCTGCGAGAAAACAATCCCGGAGCCATCATTTACATTACATGCCTCAGCATCAAGTTCTAGTTGTATCGATCGAAATACAACTCCGAGCTTCCATTATCGTGGTGATGGCTATACGAATAGACAACATACTTCCCTGGAGGGGTGCACCAACTTACCCGACACGCTCGATCAACTCCGGCCGGACACACAATCAGGTCATGACAGCCCTCGGCTGATCAACACACTGCAGTCCTACCTAGGCTCGTCAGGGAGGCGAGCACGCCGATCTACATCCTAAGCGCAGGGGTCTTGGGCCCATCGCCCTTTGCACTCTTGCACGTTGCATACGCGGCAAGTGAGCAGACCTAGCCCCCCTTATATAAGGCGAGGCGTTCGAGTCCAACCCAGCGCGTGCCACTCCATCGCTGACGTCCCTTGAGCTTTCGGCTGATACATATGACGTAGAGTGCCCATAGTTATTCCCGCGAGGTGGTTAGTGCGAAAAAGGCCAGAGGCCTACCCGGATTAAATACCCTAACTGTTAGTGTCTTGATAGTGTGGTAACGATCAATGATCCACGATATGTTGCCCCGTCGCCCCGTCTCACGGACTTGCGGCAAGGGCTAAGAATGCCCGGCCGCGTCGCATGGAAAACTTGCGGGTATCATCCAGATCAACCGAACTTCACATCACTAACAGGTACCCCTCGGGGCCGACCAAAGGTCATCATGGCTCTATGGTAAGTCAAAATAATCATGTGCCTGAAACAACAAGGGGGAACATGAGGAATCACCCTCGATGGATTCCCACTCGATGTAACCATCAAGGTGGACTTGGAGGAATCACCCTCATTGGTCCACACTTCAGGGGTTGCACAACAGAGTCATTGTCAGGAGTGGTCAAGGAGAAATCACCCTTGATGACCATGACCGAATAGCTACACTACAGGTATCACCCTCGGCACTCGATAGTAACTCTGCAGAGTCATACAACTAAGGGGGGTGATGTGCGATTTCGGGGCCTGGACGTCAATCACGTTGATCGAGTCATCGAACATAAAGCGGCGCAACTGGGACAAGGTGGGGGTCACTAATGGATCCCTAACCAGCCTATACTAAGTAGTTTAGAATAAGCAGGTAAGGTACGACGGCAAATACAAAAGAAGGCTATGCATCACAATAGGAGCAATCAATTACAGTAGCAAAATCTAATGCAAGCATAAGAGAATATAATGGGCAATGTCGGAATGATCAAAGGGGAGGCTTGCCTGGAAGCTCTAATGCAAAGGAAGAAGGGTCATCGGAGACGTAGTCGATCACAGGGCTAGCATCGGTCTCGGGGTCTACCAGAGAGAAGAGGGGAATAAACAATAAATATAAAGTAAAAAAAGCATAACATGGTAATACGCGGTGCTAGGGGTGATCTAACGCAGTGCTAGATGATACAAACCAGAAGGGAAAACATCTGGGAATGTTTTGCCGGCATTTGGCATTTTCTGGGCAGATGAATCGGAGTGGACGGATCCATGTTTGCTATGCTAGAGGTATGTGACAGGTATGTGGGTGGCATATTCGGATTCGTCACATTTCTCTAAGCAACTTTGATATATAAATTATTTTAATCTGAGTTAATGTTATTTTTCTATGAATTTTCAAAGTTTCATCAATATTCTGGTCAAAAGACTGGTCAGTAGTGAAGGTGGTGGCCCACTTGTCATTTACTTAGATAAATTAAAATGATTTACTTCCTTTTTCTAACAATTGGTACTACACGTCATCTACTATATTGGATTAATTAACTACTAATTAAATAGACTAAGGGCCGGCCACACACGGTGGTGGTGCATAGCCGGCCACACTGTCCACACACCACACACACACATAGCTCGGCCATGGTCGTGGACATGGCCAACAGTAGCGGCAGCATCAGGGAGCGGCAGTAGCATGATAAGCAGTAGCAGATCAGTAGCAGCGAGCAAGGTAGCAGCGGCAATGGGAAGCAGTAGCGCAGCAGCTTGAGCAACAGTAGTACGCAGTCAGCAGCAACAGCATGCAGAGCAGTAGCAGCGTCGGAGCAGGAAACAGGAGCAGCAGCAAAGCGGACAGTAGGGCACCCTGGCAATGTGCGGCCGTGGGTGCGCGCAGGCGAGGGCAGTAGTGGTACAGGGCGTCCGTGGCCACCGCGGGCGTGCACGGCGCGAGGGGCGAGCAGTAAGCCGCGGCGAGTAGAGGCAACTGTGGCCGGGGCATGGTGCGCGCGCTAGCAGCGCAGGGGCATGGTGTTTGAGGGCGGCGAGTGGGACGGGGGCACGGCCAGACGGTGGTAGCGGGGCAGCAACAAGAGCAGACAGGCGAAGGCGGCCGCCGGCGCGAACGGCTGGGCACGTGAAGGTAGCAACAGCAGGGGGCGGATGGGCACATGACATGAAAAGTTAGCTTCAGACACATAATTGAGCTGGGAGCATAGGGGAAACGTCGAGGACCTCACCGCGGAGCACAAGGTGGCTCGGTGAGCGGCTTAGGAGCAGCAGAGGCAGTGGATTTGGTGAGGAACTCCGGTGATACGTCTCCATCGTATCTACTTTCCAAACACTTTTCCCTTGTTTCGGACTCTAACATGCATGATTTGAATGGAACTAACCCAGACTGACGCTGTTTTCAGCAGAATTGCCATGGTGTTATTTATGTGCAGAAACAAAAGTTCTCGGAATGACCTGAAACTCCACGGAGATTATTTTTGGAAATAATATAAAATACTAGCAAAGAATCAAGGCCAGGGGCCCACACCCTAGCAACGAGAGTGGGGGGGGGGGGCGCCCCCTGCCTCGTGGGCCCCCTGGAGCTCCACCGACCTCAACCTTGACTCCATATATTCGTGTTCGGGTAGAAAAAAATAAAGGATAATGATTCATCGCATTTTACGATACGGAGCCGCCGCCAAGCCCTAAACTCTCCCGGGAGGGCTGATCTGGAGTCCGTTCGGGGCTCCGGAGAGGGGAATCCGTCGTCGTCGTCATCATCAACCTTCCTCCATCACCAATTTCATGATGCTCACCGCCGTGCATGAGTAATCCCATCGTAGGCTTGCTGGACGGTGATGGGTTGGATGAGATTTATCATGTAATCGAGTTAGTTTTGTTAGGGTTTGATCCCTAGTATCAACTATGTTCTGAGATTGATGTTGCTATGACCTTACTATGCTTAATGCTTGTTACTAGGGCTCGAGTGCCATGATTTCAGATCTGAACCTATTATGTTTTCATGAATATATGTGAGTTCTTGATCCTATCTTGCAAGTCTATAGTCACCTACTATGTGTTATGATCCGGCAACCCTGAAGTGAAAATAATCGGGACCACTCCCGATTATGACCGTAGTTTGAGGAGTTCATGTATTCACTATGTGTTAATGCTTTGGCCCGGTACTCTATTAAAAGGAGGCCTTAATATCCCTTAGTTTCCACCAGGACCCTACTGCCACGGGAGGGTAGGACAAAAGATGTCATGCAAGTTCTTTTCCATAAGCACATATGACTATATTCGGAATACATGCCTACAATACATTAATGAATTGGATCTAGTTCTGTGTCACCCTAGGTTATGACTGTTACATGATGAACCACATCCGGCATAATTCTTTATCACCAATGCATTGCCTACGAGCTTTCCATATATTCTTCTTCACTTATTTACTTTTTCGTTGCTATTGTTATCATCACTACAAAACACCAAAAATATTACTTTTGCTATCGTTACCTTTTGCTACCATTACCACTACTATCATATTACTTTGCTACTATACACTTTGCTGCAGATACTAAGTTTCCAGGTGTGGTTGAATTGACAACTCAGCTGCTAATACTTGAGAATATTCTTTGGCTCCCCTTGTGTCGAATCAATAAATTTGGGTTGAATACTCTACCCTCGAAAACTATTGCGATCCCCTATACTTGTGGGTTATTAAGACTATTTTCTGGCACCGTTGCTGGGGAGCATAGCTCTATTCTTTGAATCACTTGGGATTTATATCTGCTGGTCACTATGAAGAACTTGAAAGACGCAAAAACAAAATTTATCCCTCAACTATGAGGGGAGGTAAGGAAATGCCATCTAGCTCTGCACTTGATTCACCTTCTGTTTTGAGTAAGCTTGCGACACCTAAACCTGCTTCTACTATTAATTCCGATATGTCGCATGTTATTGATGATGCCACTTATGCTATGCATGATACTTATGATGAAACTACTTCCATGCTTGATACTACTGTGCCACTTGGTGAATTTCTTGTTGAACAACTTGCTAGGGCTAGAGAGAATGAAATTATTGAAACTGATAATATTTGATGAAAGTGATGATGAAGGCTCTCCTAATAAATATGAATTGCCTGTTGTGCTTGTGGGCTATGTTATGGATGAAGAAACTAAAATAGACTTTCTTGGTTGTAATGATAGAAGTGATCTTAAGAAATTATTAGCTAAGCTTAAACAAAAAACTCTGAATGCTAGAATGAAATATGATCCTGCTTATGCTACTTCACCTATCTTTGTTACTGATAAGGATTATGAATTCTCTATTGATCCTGATGTAATTACTTTGGTTGAATCTGATCCTTTTTATGGCTATGAATCTGAAACTATTGTGGCACATCTTACTAAATTAAATGATATAGCCACCCTGTTCACTAATGATGAGAGAACTCGCTACTTTTATATCCTTAAAATATTTCCGTTCTCATAAAAGGGTGATGCTAAGGTATGGTTTAATTCTCTTGATCCTGGTTGTGTACGTAGTCCCCATGATATAATTTATTACTTCTCTCCTAAATATTTCCCTGCTCATAAGAAACAAGCTTCCTTAAGGGATACATATAATTTTGTGGAAATTGAAGAAGAGAGTCTCCCACAAGCTTGGGCGTAACATCCCAAATTTTCAATCTAGAATGTTATACATTAGATCATCATTGCATATCATATTTTATTGCATTTTGGCTTGATCCTAGAAATTCTATGCTACTCAAGGACCTACGGAGAGAGTTGGGGATTTCATTATTTTCATATTCGAGTTTTCTCGAATTTTGAAAAGAGGATCATTTGATTTTAATTATTTTCTCTTCAAATATTTCCTTTATAAAAATAAAAGAGAGAGGATAAAATGACATCCTCAAAATAGAGAAATATCGAATATTTAATATTAAAATCAAATAAGATTTTTTATTCGGAGTTTTATCGCTATTTTATTTGAATTAGGAAAAATATGCGTTTTTCAAAATTGCATTTTAGGCCCAAATAAATGTTCACCTTGTCCGGCTTACTTTTAGACGAGGAGGAAAATTTATTTCGGGATTTATGGAGTCCATTTACTATTTCTTTTCTTTCTTTTTCTGCACGCCGAAATTATTTAAAAAACAATGAACCGACTCTAGGCCGTACCCGAGCGGGACTCCGCCCGGGGGCCCTTTTTAAGTCGTGCCGCCGAGCCCACCGCAACCCAAACCGCGGCGCCGCCCAAACCCTAACCCTAGCTGCACCGCCGCCGATCCGCCGCCTCGCCTCGCGCGCCGCCGCCGCCCGCGCCGTTGTGCCCCGCCGCTGCTGCCGCCGTCCGCCGTCCGCCGCTGCCGCTGCCGCACCGTCCGCTGCCCCACGCCGCCGCACCGGAGCCGCCCCGCCGTCGCCGGACCTCGCCGGACCCCGCCGAACCAGAGGTAGCCGCCTAGGTTTTCGTGAGAAAACCGTTTGGTTTTTTTCGAAACTCTAGATCCATTTTTTTGATTCGTTTTTTTCGGTTTAGTTATTTAGCGAATGCCCGTTTTTACGTTTGTTTTAACGAACGGCTTTCACCATTTAGCCATAGACAGCGAACGTTCGTTCGTTAGCCTGTTCGTCAGTTTTTCTTTTTCTCGGATTTTCTGCGATTATTTTCGATCGCGATTTCTGATCCGATTATCATTATAGTATAACTTTTCGCTCATTTTTCGGAATCAGGCGATTCAAGCGCCTAGAGTTTCATCTCGAAACCCTCTTTATGTTTAACCAACTTAAATAAGGTTTTGTTACTATAAAATTTGACTTTAGTCCAGATTAGTAAACGAAGCTTGTTTCTTTCGCCGTTTGAGTTATGTTGCTCCGTTTGATTTGATTCTTTTTGCAAACCAGAGTTCTTAAGTTGAACTTTCTTGTTAGATCTCTTATTTGAGTTTTACCCGTGCCCTTGCTTCATTGATTATTGTATGCTTGTTTGATTGCGATAGAGTTCCCGGAGTGCGAAGCTGGCTACATCGAGTCTCTAGGTTTCACGGATCATCAGCAAGGCAAGTGACACTTTTATCATACCTCTTCACTACCTAGTTTTTATTGCATTAGATCAATCCTCAAACAATTGCATGGCTAGGATCTGATTAAATTGTGGGTTTGGCAAGTAGATGAGGTAGTACCTATTCACCTGTTTATTATCAAACCCTAGGGAGTTACTTCTACGTTGCTTACTATGTTATGCTATGCTATGCTCGTAGACGTGGATTGGGTTTGAGAGTATCCATGACAGATGTGATATTGTTATTTAATGGTTCAATTTAAGGTGGAAACTTTAATACACATCTGGGTGGATTGAGGCACCTGGGGTATCCAGTGATTGCTTATTTTTTTGGAAATCCCAGGGTACTGTGTGATTCTCCTATGGACCGCCACCCAGGCTCAAAGGGATCATAAGATTATTCATACTGGAAACTTCCGTGTGCAGCCACATGCCATTATGGGCTCTAGCATAGTTGAGTAAGTTGTGGGAAACCTTTCCATGATGGGCTAGCAGATGTACGGTATTGTAGGTGTACCGGCCTATCTATCGGTTAAGGGGACCTCTTCGGAAAGACTGTGTCTCGATCATCCGTTTCTCAAACATTATTTAGTGCGAGAAATCCAACTGAGGAGATCGAGTCTTGTGGGGAAAAGTGCACAAACCTCTGCAGAGTGTACAAACAGATCATGGTTAGCCATGTCCCCGGTTATGGACATCTTGAGTATCTGGTTCTTGGATTATCATGTGGATCTCATCAGTCTTTAATATAATTTGATTAGGTTAATGATTACTTTTAATTGGGATTGAGAGGGGGTTTACCTTCTCAATATTTTCAACCAACTTCGTAGTTAAATAAAATATATTCCTTTGCAGTAGGGAAAAATCGGCTTTTCGCAAAACTTATTAACCATACAGCCTCCACCAGCCATATATGCATGTAGTGATAGCTTTATTCTGTTCATTAGTCTCTTGTGTTACATTGCCAGCACATTCCATGTGTTGACCCATTTTTGGGCTGCAACGTATCATGTTGTAGACTTTTCAGACGACGAGTAAGGAGCCTTAGGTCGTGGTCTTTCACTCAGTGATGTCGTTAGAGTTGATGGACTCACTTTATCTTCCAAGCCTTCCGCTGTTATCATATTAGATGGCCTTAAGCCATATTTATTATAATAAGTTTCTTTTATAAATCCTCAAGTACTGTGCATGTCAGCATTACCGATCCAGGGATGACAATGATGCACAGAGATCAGACTGTTTGAGGTCTGGTCGCTACAAGATGGTATCAGAGCACACGCTGACTGTAGGACACGATCACTAAGCTAAAGCCCTAGATCACTACTCTCTTCTCATTTCTGACTTCTCTCCATTTTCTACTCTTTAGGATGGTGGACGCAAGGAACAAGTTTGCACAACCAGATGAAGACACACCCTTTGGACGCCACTTGGAGGAAGTCACTAGGTAACTGAACATCGGAATACCAAGCTTCATCATGACTTACAACGCCACTTTACCAGAAGAGGAGTGATGGATGATTCAAGTTCCAGGAAGGACATTCACGCCAGTCACTGAGCCCATAGAGTTTTCCTTTGATGCACCAACATGGAGTCTAGGAAAGAGTATGGCAGCTCACATCACCATGGGGCGCATTGGAGAAGTTTACCACAAGGATCTCAAGGATACTATCTACCAGATTTGTGGGCGCCGAGATGAGCAATGGGAGATGATCATCATCAAGAAGGATAGATCAATTGCCACTTTCATCCAGGAGTTAAACCAGCATATTCGTCGCCAGGAAAATCAGATGTGCACAGGCATGATAGATCTGAAGAAGGCGATGACAAGGATCACAGAGCTTGAAGAAGAACTCAAGGCAACCCACAAAGATTATGAGGAAGAAATCGTCGTACTAGTGGAGAAGAATGACGACTTGACAAGGAAGCTAGGAGTATTCATGGGAGACCCCGTGTCAAGAGGAGAACATGACGGTTCCACTTTCCCGGAAAACTACATCATCATCGACGACATCGACTCAGACCCCGACGATAGTAATGATGATTATGTTGATGAAGCTGGAGCGGATATCATGGATTCTTCGACCGAACAATATTTCTAGTTGACCACCAAAACAATAGTAGTAGTCTACCATGTAAATAGTATAGTCCAAGAACTTTGTAACGATAAGTTCTGGGCCGATTGTATGCCTTTGCTTGATTGATTGAGTGATATGATTGTGTTTCTCTCATGTGCATATGGGTAGTGTTTTCTCACTAGACCTCATTCTATTCTATTATCTTCCCTCTAAACCCTCAGATGCCTCCGAGACATGACCCCTGATTTACCTTTCCACCGGAGCTCACTTAGTTGATCCAGCAACAGAATACCCTGATGCAGTTGTTAGTTCAGAACCAAGGCAACAACAACAACAACCCACCACCACCCCAGTTGACAATTTAGCCCATTTTTTGAGGTTGCAGCCGCCGGTGTTTTCTAGTAGCACCGAGTCGATAGTGGCAGATGATTGGCTCCGCAGGATTGGAAGGGAGTTAACCTATGCAGGATGCACAGATGCTGATAGGGTGCGTTTTGCCGCGCACCAATTGGATGGAACAGCAGCCTCATGGTGGGAGAATTACACTGTCACATATCCTATAGCCACTATTACATGGGACCAGTCCCAGTAGGCTTTTCGCACTGCCCATGTATCAGCAGGAGCTATGTCCATAAAGAAGCGTGAGTTTCGCAACTTACGCCAAGGAGGACACACCGTTAGCCAGTATGTGGATGACTTTAGCAAGCTAGCACGTTATGCCCCGGATGATGTTGCTACAGATGCAGCTAAGCAGGAGAAGTTTTTGGAAGTACTGAATGATGAGCTGAGCATGCAGTTGATGGTAGCAACCTTTAATAACTACCAACAATTGATAGATAGAGCTCTCATGATTGAAGGGAAGCAGCAGTAGATAGATAACCGCAAGAGGAAGTATGGACAAGGGAAGTATAATTCTGGAGCTCAGCAGAGACCCCGTTTCACCGGAACTCGGGAGGACTTGTGCATAACCATGGATGCCACACTCACAATGGAGGAAGTTCTCACAACCATAGTGGCTCCAAGTATGGTAATGGAGGAAGCAACGGACAAAACCGTTCCAACCCAGCAACGCCCCCCAAGAGAGATCTAAGCCACATTACTTGCTACAAGTGCCAGAAGACCGGACATTACGCCAATGAATGTCCTGAAGCTAAGAACAGAAACAGAAATGGAAGCTCTGGGAAGAAGCCCAACCCTTTCAACAGGGGACAAGTGAACCACGTTAACGTGGAGGAGATTGAAGCCCAGCCAGATGCATTAATAGGTAAGTTTTTGGTTAAGTATTTTACTGCAGTCGTACTTTTCGATACCGGTGCGTCGCATTCATACATATCAAGGGGATTTGTGGATTAGTATAAACTGCCCACCAAAGTTCTTAGTACACCTATGTTAGTGAGCTCGCCAGGAGAAGAGTATATGGCAATACAAGGATATTTTCAGATACCGTTGGCCATAGGTAGGCACATTTTCCCCTCAGATCTGATAATTATGGAGTCGCAAGGTTTGGATGTGATTCTGGGTATGGATTGGCTATCGCTGTATGGAGGAAACATCGATTGCGCTAGTAAGTCGATTTTGCTCACCACCCTAGAAGGAAGAAGGATCAAGTATGTATCCCGGCATGTGCCGATTAGGACTCAAGTAAATTCCTTAACAGGAGTTGTACATGAGGAAGTACCAGTGGTAAAGGATTTCCCGGATGTATTTCCAGAAGAATTGCCAGGCATGCCACCGGATAGAGACATCAAGTTTTTGATTGAGCTTTTGCAAAGCACAGGGCCAATATCTAAGAGACCGTATAGGATGCCCGCATAGAATTTAGAGGAAATTAAGAAGCAGATTAAGGAGTTACTGGATAAATCATATATTCACCCAAGTTCGTCACCTTGGGGATCACCAGTACTTCTAGTGGAGAAGAAGGATGGATTGTTAAGGATGGTTGTTGATTATCGTGTATTGAATGAAGTAATGATCAAGGACAAGTACCCACTACCGATGATCAATGATTTGTTTGATCAGCTGCAAGGAGCTAAGGTGTTTTCCAAGATCGATCTACGATCAGGGTACCACCAGTTGAAGATTGGAGAGCAGGATATACCTAAGACAACTTTTACCACAAGGTACGGGCTATATGAGTATGATGTTATGTCATTTGGCCTGACTAAAGCACCTGCTTATTTTATGAACATGATGAACAAGGTGTTTATGGATTTTTTTGGATAAGTTCATCATAGTGTTCATAGATGATATTCTGGTCTACTCGAAGAATGAGGAGGAGCATAAGGAGCACTCGCGTTTGGTACTTGGGAAGCTCAGAGAACATCAGCTATACGCCAAGTTCAGCAAGTGTGAGTTTTGGTTGAAGGAAGTTGGATTCCTTGGACATGTTATATCCGGAGAAGGAATAGCAGTAGACCCCAACAAAGTCGTAACTGTGACAAATTGGGAGGCACCCACGTCCATTGGAGAGATCCGGAGTTTTCTTGGACTCGCATGATACTACCGGAGGTTCATTGAGAATTTCTCGAAGATTGGAAAGCCTATGACGGAGTTGTTAAAGAAGGACACCAAATTCAAATGGACTGAGGAATGTGAGGCCAGTTTCCAGGAATTGAAGAAACATTTGGTTACATCACCAGTGTTGATTCTGCCAGATCAACGCAAGGATTATGAAGTGTATTGTGACGCCTCTCGTCGAGGACTTGGAGTAGTGCTTATGCAGGAAGGAAGAGTTGTTTCATATGCCTCACGACAGCTTAAAACCTGTGAGTTAAATTATTCTATGCATGATTTGGAGTTAGCAGACATAGTGCATGCGTTGAAGATTTGGAGACATTTTCTCATCGAAAACCATTGTGAGGTATACAAGGATCATAAGAGCTTGAAGTATATATTCAAACAGAAGGAGTTGAATCTCAGGCAGAGGAGATGGTTGGAACTGATAAAGGATTATGATATAAAGTTGCACTATCATCCCGGAAAGGCTAACATAGTAGCCGATGTGTTGAGCCACAAGAGTCATGTCAATACACTCATGATAGGAGAGTTACCCAAGGAGTTAGCAGAAGACCTTCGTGAGCTATGTTTGGAGATAGTTCCAAGAGGTTATGTAGCAGATTTGGAGATTCAGTCTACTTTGATGGATAAGATCAGAGAAGCACAGAAGACGGACAAGGAGATTGCCGAGATAAAGGAAAGGATGAGCAAAGGAAAAGCCAAGGGATTTCGGGAGGATGAACATGATACCCTATGGTTTGAGGACCGCGTATATGTACCAAATGATCAGGAGATCAGGAAGCTGATTTTGTAGGAGGCCCATGACTCGCCATATTCGATTCACCCAGGAAATACCAAGATGTATCTAGATCTGAAGGATAGATTCTGGTGGACCGGAATGAAGAACGATATTGCGGAGTATGTAGCAGTTTGTGATGTATGTCAAAGAGTGAAGGCAGAGCATCAGAAGCCAGCAGGATTGCTACAACCATTGCCGATACCCGAATGGAAGTGGGATAATCTAGGCATGGATTTCATCACGGGATTACCCAGGACTCGTTTAGGCTATGACTCAATATGGGTTGTAGTCAATCGCTTGACGAAAGTAGCTCATTTCATCCCAGCAAAGACCACTTACACCAGTGCTAAGTTTGCAAAGATATACATGACCAGGATCGTATGTTTGCATGGAGTTCCGAGGACAATTGTATCAGATAGAGGAACCCAGTTTACCTCAAAGTTTTGGAATTATTTGCATGAAACCTTGGGAACCAGGCTAGAGTTCAGTACAGCTTTTCACCCACAGACGGATGGACAGACTGAGAGAGTCAATCAGATTCTAGAGGACATGTTGAGAGCTTGTGCGCTAGATTATGGATCTATTTGGCACGAAAAATTGCCTTACGCAGAGTTCTCATACAACAACAGTTACCAAGCCAGTTTGAAGATGGCCTCTTTCGAAGCATTGTACGCAAGGAGGTGCAGAACACCGTTGTTGTGGGATGAAGTTGGAGACCGATAGTTGTTTGGACCAGATTTGATTAAAGTATCGGAAGAGAAGGTTAAACTGATTCGTGATAGACTCAAGGTAGCCCAGTCCAGGCAGAAGAGCTTTGCGCATTCTAAACGCAAGAACACAGCTTACGAAGTTGGAGACAGAGTGTATCTTCGGGTATCACCACTCCGAGGAGTTAAGCACTTTGGAGTTAAGGGAAAGTTAGCACCACGCTTTGTGGGCCATACAGAGTTTTGGAATGTATGGGAGAAGTTGCTTATAAGTTGGAATTACCCGAAGGATTGTCAGGAGTTCACGATGTGTTCCACATTTCCCAGTTGAAGAAGTGACACACAGAGATGGCTGACATTCCCCTGAGAGAGACAGTACCGCTGGAAGCAATTCAGTTGGATAATGTTTTGACCTATAAGGAGAAGCCAGTCAGGATCCTCGAGTTTGCCAGCCGAGTTACCCGCAGAAAGGTTATTAAGTTTTGCAAAGTTCAGTGGAGCCACCATACCGAGGACGAAGCCACCTGGGAACGAGAGGATGATCTTCGCAAAGACCACCCACACCTATTTTCTAGCGAACCCGAATCTCGAGGGCGAGATTCATCTTAAGGGGGGTAGGTTTGTAACATCCCAAATTTTTAATTTGGCATGTTATACATTAGATCATCATTGCATATCATATTTTATTGCATTTTGGCTTGATCCTAGAAATTCTGCGCAACTCAAGGACCTACGGAGAGAGTTGGGGATTTCATTATTTTAATATTCGAGTTTTCTCGAATTTTGAAAAGTGGATCGTTTGATTTTAATTATTTTCTCTTTGAATATTTCCTTTATAAAAATAAAAGAGAGATGATAAACTGACTTCCTCAAAATAGAGAAATATCGAAGATTTAATATTAAAATCCAATAAGATTTTTTATTCGGAGTTTTATCGCTATTTTATTTGAATTAGGAAAAATATGCGTTTATAAAAATGCATTTTAGGCCCAAATAAATGTTCACCTTGTCCGGCTTATTTTTAGAAGACGGGGAAAATTTATTTCAGGATTTTTGGAGTGCGTTTAGTATTTGTTTTCTTTCTTTTTCTGCACGTCGGAATTATTAAATAAAAGTGAACCGACTCGGGGTCGTATACGAGTGGGACTCCGCCCGGGGGGGCTTTTTAAGGCGCGCCGCTGAGCCCACCGCAGCCCAAACCGCGCCGCTGCCAATCCGCCGCCTCGCCTCACGCGCTGCCGCCGCC
>NC_041382.1:628876834-628880877 GCF_002162155.2 Triticum dicoccoides
GGAGCCGCCCCGCCGTCACCGGACCTCGCCGGACCCTAGGTAGCCGCCTCGGTTTTCCATGAGAAAACCGTTTGTTTTTTTTCGAAACTCTAGATCCGTTTTTTTTGGTTCGTTTTTTTCGTTTAGTTATTTAACGAACGCCCGTTTTTACATTTGTTTTAACAAACGGTTTCCACCGTTTAGCCGCAGACAGCGAACGCTCGTTCGTTAGCCTATTCGTCAGTTTTTCTTTTTCTCGGATTTTCCGTGATTATTTTTGATCGCGATTTCTCATCAGATTTTCGTTTTAGTATAACTTTTCGCTCATTTATCAGAATCAGGCGATTCAAGCGCCTAGAGTTTCGTCTCGAAACCCTCTTTCCATTTACCCAACTTAAACAAGTTTTTGCTACTGTAAAATTTGACTTTAGTCCAGATTAGTAAATGAAGCTTGTTTCTTTCACCATTTGAGTTTTGTTGCTTCGTTTGATTTGATTCTTTTTGCAAACCGGAGTGCTTAAGTTGAACTTTCTGGTTAGATCTCTTATTTGAGTTTTACATGTGCCCTTTCTTGATTGCTTATTGTATGCTTGTTTGATTGTGATAGAGTACCCGGGGTGCGAAGCATGCTACAACGAGTCTCTTGGTTTCACGGATCATCAGCAAGGCAAGTGACACTTTGATCATACCTCTTCACTACCCAGTTTTTATTGCATTAGATCAACCCTCAAACAATTGCATGGTTAGGATCTGATTAAATTTTGGGTTTGGGAAGTAGATGAGGTAGTACATATTCACCTGTTTATTATCAAACCCTGGGGAGTTACTTCTATGTTGCTTACTATGTTATGCTATGCTATGCTCGTAGACATGGATTGTATTTGAGAGTATCCATGATGGATGTGAGATTGCTATTTAATGGTTCAACTTAAGGTGGCAACTTTAATACACATCTGGGTGGATTCAGGCACCTGGGGTATCCAATGATTGCCTGTTTTTTGGAAATCCGAGGGTACCGTGTGATTCTCCTATGGACCGCCACCCAGGATCAAAGGGATCATAAGATTATTCATACTGGAAACTTCCGAGTGCAGCCACATGCCATTATGGGCTCTGGCATAGTTGAGTAACTTGTGGGAAACCTTTCCATGATGGGCTAGCAGATGTAGGGGATTCTAGGTGTACCGACCTATCTATCAGTTAAGGGGACCTCTTCCGGAAAGACTGTGTCTTGGTCATCCGTTTCTCAAACATTATGTAGTGCGAGAAATCCAACGGAGGAGATCGAGTCTTATGGGGAAAAGTGCACAAACCTCTGCAGAGTGTACAAAATAATCATGGTTAGCCGTGTCCCCGGTTATGGACATCTTGAGCATCTAGTTCTGTAATATAATTTGATTGGGTTAATGATTTCTTTAATTAGGATTGAGAGGGGGTTTACCTTGTCAATGTTTGCAACCAACTTTGTAGTTAAATAAAATATATTCCTTTGCAGTAGGGAAAAATTGGCTTTTCGCAAAACTTATTAACCATACAGCCTCCACCAGCCATATATGCATGTAGTGATAGCTTTATTCTATTCATTACTCTCTTGTGTTACATTGCCAGCATATTCCATGTGTTGACCCGTTTTCGGGCTGCAACGTATCATGTTGCAGACTTTTCAGATAACAAGTAAGGAGCCTTAGGTCACGGTCTTTCACTCAGTGATGCCGTTGGAGTTGATGGACTCACTTTATCTTCCAAGCCTTCCGCTATTATCGTATCAGATGGCCTTAAGCCATATTTATTGTAATACATTCTCTTTTGAGACATTTGATGAAATAAGTGTGTGATTGCTACTCTGTTATAAATCCTCAAGTATTGTGCCTGTCAGCATTACCGATCCAGGGATGACACTGAAGCACAGAGATCAGACTATTTGAGGTCTGGTCGCTACATTGAGGGAGGCTTCTCCAATTACTTAATGCTTTGCCTGATCATCCTCTTAAGAAAAACGAAATACTTGATATCTTTTATAATGGACTAATCGATGCTTCTAGAGACCACCTGGATAGTTGTGTTGGTTCTGTTGAAGCTGAAATTCTATTGAATAATATGTTGACAAAAGAAAATAATTGGACCCTTGCTGAGCCAGCTCCTGAGCCAACTCCTGAGCCTATTCCTAAACCAACTCCAAAGAAAAGGGGTGTTCGATTTCTCAGTCCTGAAGATATGCAAGAGGCAAAGAAATCCATGAAGGAAAAGGGTATTCAACTGAAGATGTTAAGAATTTACCTCCTATTGAAGAAATACATGGTCTTAATTTACCGCCTATTGAAGAAACACATGGTCTTGATAACACGACATAGGTAGTAAAGGTAAATTCTCCCTATAGATATGATAAAGCTGAAATCCCTCCTAAGTTTGCTAGCCAATGTTTGGACGAGTTTGACAACTTTATGGTTAAGCAAGCAGACTTCAATGCTTATTTTGGTAGACAACTGAAACAAAATGCTTATATGATTGAACACTTGGGTGATTATATGTTTAGAGTTAAAGGTGAACTTAATCTCATTAGTAAACATGCTTCTATGGTTACCACTCATGTAGCAACCCGACCTCAAACGGTCAAGTCTCTGTGCTTCAGTGTTATCCCTAGATCGGTAATGCTGACACACACAGTACTCAATGATTTATAACAGAGTAGCAATAACACACTTATTACATGGAATGTATCCAAAGAGAACTTATTACAATAAATATGGCTTAAGGCCATTTAATACGATAACAGCGGAAGGCTTGGAAGATAAAGTGAGTCCATCAACTCCAACGGCATAGCTGAGCTTCACGGCAACGACCTAACGAACCTTACTCCTCGTCTGAAAAGTATGCAACATAATACGTTGCAGCCCGAAAACGGGTCAGCACATGGAATATGCTGGCAAAATAACACAGTAGAGCAGGAAAAGAATAATGCTATCACTACATGCATACTTGGCTGGTGGAAAGCTCTATGGTTATAGTTTTGCGAAAAGCTAATTTTTCCCTACAACAAAGGAATATATTTTAATTTTAACTATCATGGTAGTTGAAACATCATTGAGAAGGTTCCTCCAACTCAATCCCAATTAAGGTGATTAACAACCCAACAATATTATTTTTAGGGTGATGAGATACTTAAGATACTCCAAGTACTAGATACTCAAGATTGTCCATAACCGGGGACCCGACTATCCATGATTAGTTTATACACTCTACAGAGGTTTGCGCACTTTTCCCCACAAGACTCGATCTCCTCCGTTGGTTTTCTCGCACTACAGGGCGCTTGAGAAACGGATGACCGAGACACAGTCTTTCAGAAACATTAACTCTCTACTCCGGGCAGACCATACCAAACCTACAAACCCACTACCTCCTGATCCACCTCTTCAAGAGCTTCACATAACTTACTCAACTATGCTAGAGCCCATAATAGCTTGTGGCTGCACACGGAAGTTTCTAGCATGAATAATCTCAGTTCCCTTTGAGCTTGGGTGGCGGTCCATAGGAAGATCACATGGGTACTCCGGGATTTCCAAAAAATACAGGCATCACTGGGTACTCCAGGTGCCTCAATCCACCTAGATGTGTATTTAAGTTGCCACCTTAAGTTGAACCATTAACTAACAATATCACATCTGTCATGGATTTCACTCACCCAAACCACGTCTATGAGCATAGCATAGCAATGTAAGCAACGCGTAGAAGTAACTCCCAGGGGTTTGAATGTAACAGGGCAATAGGTTCTACCTCATCAACTACTTCCCAACCCACATGTTAATGACATCCTAACCATTCAATGTTTGAGGATTGGAACTAATGCATAAAAACTGGGTGAAGTGGTACGACCGGACGAACGTCCGCTAAACGAAAAAACAAAGAAAAACCGGCGAACCGAAAAAAAACCGACTAGGGTTTTCTAACGAAAACCGATCCGGTTTTGTAAAAAACCGAACGACGCTAACCTCGGCGAGGTCCGGCACGGCGGGGCTCCGACGAGGGGCGGCGCGGGCGGCGGCTCCGGGCGACGGCGGCGCGGCAGC
>NC_041382.1:628881258-628889393 GCF_002162155.2 Triticum dicoccoides
GGTGCCTTGGGGAAGGGGGCACGACACGGGAGAAACGGCAGTCCGAGCCGGACTCCCTGTCGGCGGCGGCGGCGGCGCTGTCCCGCTAGGAGACGGCGGTGCGGGGCTAGGTGGGCCGGCGCTGGGCTTCGGCCCAGCTAGGCCTAGGCGCGTTTTTTAATAATAATTCCGCCGAAACTCAGACAAATCCTAGAAAATAAAATAAAATTCTAAAAATGCCAAAACAAATTTTCTCCCTCTAAATAAAATATTTAGAACGAGATGAACATTTTCTTGGCCCTAAAATGCAATTTTGAAAACGTGCAATTTTTCTAATGCAACCAAAATTGCAAAATAAAATCCAAATAAAAGCAAAATTTGATTTTAATATCTTTCCTCCAATATTTCATTTATTTTGGAGAAGTCATATTATCTCCTCTAATATATTAATATGAAATATTTTCGGAGAGAAAAATAATTAAAACCAAAATCCTCGTTTCAATATTTGATATAAGTCAAATATGGAATCTGGGAAATCCCCAACTCTCTCCGAGGGTCCTTGAGTTGCTTAGGATTTCGAGGATCGCGAGACGAAATGCAACAAAACATGATATGCAAGAATGATCTATGTATAACATTCCAAATTGAAAATTTGGGATGTTACTAATTAACCTACCCCCTTAAGATGAATCTCGCCCTCGAGATTCGGGTTGGCTAGAAAATAGGTGTGGGTGGTCCTTGCGGAGATCATCCTCTCGTTCCCATGTGGTTCGTCACAGTATGGTGGCTCCACTGAACTTTGCAAAACTTGATGACTTTGCTGCGGGTGACTCGACTAGCAAACTCCAAAATCTTGACCGACTTCTCTTCATAAGTCAAGCCATTGTCCAACTTAATTGCCTCCAAGGGTATGGTATCTCTTAGTGGTATGTCGGCCATCTCAGCATGGCACTTCTTCAACTGGGAAACGTGAAACACATCGTGAACTCCGGACAGTCCTTCAGGTAACTCCAACTCGTAGGCAACTTCTCCCATCCGTTCCAAAACATGATATGGTCCTACAAATATCGGGGCTAACTTTACCTTAACTCCAAAACGTTTCACTCCCCGCAAAGGTGATACTCGCAAATATGCTCTATCTCCAATTTCATAGGTTACCTCCTTGCATTTCGAATCTGCATAACTCTTCTGCCTGGACTGGGCTATCTCCAGTCTATCCCAGATCAGTTTAACCTTCTCCTCGGACTCTTTGATCAAGTCTGGTCCAAACAACTGTCGGTCTCCAACTTCGTCCCACATCAATGGTGTTCTGCACCTTCGGCCATACAGAGCTTCCAACGGTGCCATCTTCAGACTGGCTTGGTAACTATTGTTGTATGAGAACTCTGCGTAAGCAAGATTGTCATCCCAACTAGATCCATAATCTAGCGCACAGGCTCTCAACATGTCCTCCAGAATCTGGTTGACTCTCTTGGTCTATCCATCCATCTGCGGGTGAAATGCTGTACTGAACTCCAATCTGGTTCCCAAGGTCTGGTGCAGCTGATGCCAAAACTTTGAGGTAAACTGTGTCCCTCTATCCAATACGATGGTCCTCGGAACTGCATGCAAACATACGATCCTAGTCATATATATCTTGACCAAGTTTGCACTAGTATAAGTTGTTTACACTAGGATAAAGTGTGCCACTTTGGTTAAACGGTCAACTACTACCCATATAGAATCGTATCCTGATTTGGTCCTGGGTAATCCGGTGATAACCATGCCAAGTTTATCCCACTTCCATTCGGGTATCGACATAGGCTGTAGCAATCCTGCTGGCTTTTGATGCCCTGCCTTCACTCTCTGACATCCATCACATACAGCCACATACTCGGCGATATCCTTCTTCATCCCTGTCCACCAGAAACGTTCCTTTAAATCCAAATACATCTTGGTGTTCCCGGGGTGTATCAAGTATGGTGAGTCATGTGCCTCCTGAAGTATTAACTTCCTAATCTCTGCGTTATTGGGCACAGAAACACGGTCCTCAAACCATAAGGTGTCGTGCTCATCCTCATGAAAACCTTTGGCCTTTCCTTCGCTCATTTTCTCCTTTATCTCGGCAATCTCTTTGTCATCCTTCTGAGCTTCTCGAATCTTTCCCAACAATGTAGAGTGTACCTCCGTTGTTGCAGAAAAACCTCTAGGAACAATCTCCAAACGTAGTTCCCAGACATCCTCTACTAACTCCTTCGGCAATCCCGTGCTTATTAGGGTATTAGCATAGCTCTTCCGGCTCAAGGCGTCTGCTACGACATTGGCCTTTCCTGGATGATAATGAAGCTTCATGTCATAATCCTTTAAAGCTCCAACCATCTTCTCTGCCTAAGGTTCAACTCCTTCTGGGTGAAAATGTACTTCAAACTCTTATGATCCGTATACACATCACAATGATTTCCAATAAGGTAATGCCTCCAAGTCTTCAACGCATGCACTACGGCTGCTAGTTCCAAATCATGCATGGCATAATTCAAATCGTGCAGTTTTAGTTGTCGTGAGGCATACGAAACAACTCTTCGTCCTGCATAAGCACACTTCCAAGTCCTAAGCGAGAGGCGTCGCAATACACTTGAAAATCCTTGCGTATATCCGGCAGTGTTAGCACTGGGGCTGTAGTCAAACGTTTCTTCAGCCCCTGGAAACTTGCATCACAATCTTCTGTCCATTTAAACTTGATATCCTTCTTCAATAATTCTGTCATGGGCTTCGCAATCTTGGAAAAATTCTCAATGAATCTCCGATAGTATCCTGTGAGTCCAAGAAAACTGCGGATCTCGCTAACTGAAGTGGGTCCCAACCATTCAGTGACCGACTGAACCTTGGTGGGATCTACTGCTATACCTTCTCCTGATATAACATGTCCAAGGAATCCGACTTCCTTCAACCAAAACTTGCATTTTCTGAACTGGGCATATAACTGATGTTTCCTGAGTTTCTCGAGAACTAAATGCAAATGCTCCTTGTGTTCCTCTTCATTCCTCGAATATACCATTATATCATCAATGAACACCACAACAAACTTATCCAAATACTACATGAACACTTTGTTCATCATGCTCATGAAATAGGCAGGGGCATTAGTCAGTCCAAACAACATGACAGTATACTCGTATAACCCGTACCGTGTGGTGAAGGCTGTCTTTGGTATATCCTTCTCTCGTATCTTCAACTAATGATATCCTGATTGCAGATCGATCTTCTAAAACACCTTAGCTCCTTGCAGCTGGTCAAATAGATCGTTGATCATCGGCAATGGGTACTTGTTCTTAATCTTCACTTCATTCAAGGCTCGATAATCAACAACCATTCTTAGGGATATATCCTTCTTTTCAACCCAAAGCACTGGGGCTCCCCATGGTGGTGAACTCTGTCGAATGTAACCTTTCTCCAATAACTCCTTGATCTGTTTCTTAATCTCCACCAGATCATTCGCGGACATCCTATAGGGTCTCTTGGATATTGGCCCTGTGCCTGGTAATAGCTCTATCGAAAACTTGATATCTCGATCTGGTGGCATGCCTGGTAACTCCTCTGAAAAAACATCCGGATAATCCTTTACTACAGGCACTTCCTCCTGAACAACTCCCGTGAGGGTATTTACTTGGCTACTTCTTGGCGCATGCCTAGATATATACTTGATCCTTTTTCCCTCCGGGGTGGTGAGACAAATTGTCTTACTAACACAGTCAATGCTTCCTCCATACTTTGACATCCAGTCCATACCTAATATCACATCCAATCCTTGTGAATCCAACATAATTAGGTTGGACGAAAATACATGGTTGCCTATGGTTAAGGGTAACTGGTCGGACCATCGACTTGCCATATACTCTGCTCCAGGTGAACTTACTAACAGAGGGGTCCTAAGGGTTTGGGTCGGTAGTTTAAACTTATCCACGAATTCCCTTGATATGTATGAATGCGATGCACCATTATTAAAAAGAACAAGAGCGGTAAATGACTTAACCAAAAACTTACCTGTAACCGCGTCTAGCTGCTCTTCAACCTCCTCCACGTTAACGTGGTTTACTTGTCCTTTGTTGAATGGATTGGGCTTCTTCCCAACGCTCCCATTTCCATTTCCATTCTTCCCTTCAGGGCACTCCGTGGCATAGTGTCCAGTCTTCCCGCACTTGAAACAAGTAACGTGGCTTAGGTCCCTCTTGGTGGGTGTGGCTGGATTTGGGCAGTTCTAATTGTTTCTTGCGCCATTCCCATTTCCATTCCTTGTGCTAGTATGATTATGGTTACTTCCTCCATTATGGTTGTGGCCTCCATGGTTATGAACAAGTCCTCCCGAGTTCGGTGTTAGGCGAGGCTTCTGTTTAGCTCCTGAGTTATACCTCCCTTGTCCATACTTCCTCTTACGGCTCTCAATCTGATGTTGCTTCCCTTCAATCATAAGAGCCTTATCTACCAACTCCTGGTAGTTGGTGAATGTTTCAACCATCAACTGCATACTCATCTCATCATTCAGCCCTTCCATAAACTTCTCCTGCTTTGCGGCATCTGTGGCCACCTCATCAGGGGCATAGCGAGACAACTTGCTAAACTCATCCGCGTACTGGGCCACAGTACGGTTCCCCTTGCGTAAGTTGCGAAACTCACGCTTCTTCAAATTCATGGCTCCAGTGGAGACATGGGCTGTATGGAAAGCTTGCTGAAATTGGTCCCATGTCACCGTGGCTATAGGGTAGGTGACAGTGTAATTCTCCCACCATGATGCTGCTGGTCCAGCCAACTGATGTGCGACAAAACGCACCTTCTCAGCATCAGTAGATCCTGCAGTGGTCAACTCCCTTCCAATCTTGCGGAGCCAATCATCTGCTACTATAGGCTCGGTACTACTGGAAAACACCGGCGGTTGCAACCTCAGAAAACGGGCTAAGTTGTCAACTGGTGGTGGTGGTGGTGGATTGTTGTTGTTGTTGTTGTTGTTGTTGCCCTGATTCTGAACTAACAACTGTATCAGGGTATTCTGCTACTGAATAAACTGAGTGAGCTCGAGTGGGAATGCAAATCCGGGGTCACGTCTCGGAGGAATCTGATGGGTTTAGAGGGGAGAGATTAGAATAGAATGAGGTCTAATGAGAAAGCACTACCCATATGCACATGAGACAAACACAAACATTTCACTTAATCAATCAAGCAAGGCATGCAATTAATCTAACTATAGAAAAAGTGCTCGGACTACTCTATTTACATGGTGGAATACTACTACTAATGTGGTGGTCTACTAAAATATTCCTCGGTTGCAGACTCCATGATATCTGCTCCAGCTTTGTCTTCAAAGTCATCATCGCTAAGGTCAGATTCGGTGTTGTCGATGATGATGTAGTCCTCCAGGTGAATCTCCTTGGGTTCTTCATCTCTTCTACTAGTGTGGGGTCTCCCATAAATATTTCGAGCTTCTTAATCAGGTCGTCATTCTTCTCCAGTAGTGTCGCAATTTCCTCCTCATATCCATCGCATGTAGACTTAAGTTCTTCTTCCAGCTCGATGATCCTTGTCTTTGCCTTCTTCAAATCTATCACGTCTGTGCACATCTGATTCTCCTGACAGCGAATGTGCTGGTTTAACTCCTGGATGAAAGCTGCAATTGATCTATCCTTCCTGGTGCTGATCATTTCCCATTGCTCGTCTCGGCGCCCACATATCTGGTAGATAGTGTCCTCAAGATCCTTGTGATATTCTTCTCCAATGCGTCCCATAGTGATGTGAGCTGCCATACTCTTTCCTAAACTCCAGGTTGGTGCCTCGAAGAAAAACTCTATAGGTTTAGTGACTGGCGTGAAGGTCCTTCCTGGAACTTGAACTTGGATCATCCATCGCTCCTCTTCTGGCAAAGTGGCGTTGTAGGTCCCGGTGAAGCTTGGTATTCCTATGTTCAGGTACCTAGTGACTTCCCTCAGGTGTCATCCAAAAGGTGCTTCTTCATCCGGTTGTGTAAACTTGTTCCTTGCATCCACTATCCAAAAGAGTAGAAAATGGAGAGGAGTCAGAAGTGACAAGAGAATAGTGATCTATGGATTTAGCTTAGTGGTCTTGTCCTACACTCAGCGTGTGCTCTGATACCATCTTGTAGCGACCCGACCTCAAATGGTCACGTCTCTATGTTTCAGTGTCATCCCTGGATCAGTAATGCTGACACACACAATACTCAAGGATTTATAACAGAGTAGCAATCACACACTTATTACATCGAATGTCTCCAAAGAGAACTTATTACAATAAATATGACTTAGGGCCATCTAATACGATAACAGCGGAAGGCTTGGAAGATAAAGTGAGTCCATCCACTCCAACGGCATAGCTGAGCTGCACGACAACGACGTAACGAACCTTACTCCTCGTCTGAAAAGTTTGCAACATAATACGTTGCAGACAGAAAATGGGTCAGTACATGGAATACGCTGGCAAAAATAACACAGTAGAGTAGGAACAGAATAATGCTATCACTACATGCAGACTTGGCTGGTGGAAAGCTCTATGGTTATAGTTTTGCGAAAAGCCAATTTTTCCCTACAACAAAGGAATAGATTTTAATTTTAACTATCATGGTAGTTGAAACATCATTGAGAAGGTTCCTCCAACTCAATGCCAATTAAGGTGATTAACAACCCAACAATATTATTTTTAGGGTGATGAGATACTTAAGATACTCCAAGTACTAGATACTCAAGATTGTCCATAATCGGGGACACGACTAACCATGATTAGTTTGTACACTCTGCAGAGGTTTGCGCACTTGTCCCCACAAGACTCGATCTCCTCCGTTGGTTTTCTCACACTACAGGGCGTTTGAGAAATGGATGATCGAGACACAGTCTTTCAGAAACATTAACTCTCTACTCCCAGCAGACCATACCAAAACTACAAACCCACTACCTGTTGATCCACCTCTTCAAGAGCTTCACGTAACTTACTCAACTATGCTAGAGCCCATAATAGCTTGTGGCTACAGACGGAAGTTTCTAGCATGAATAATCTCAGTTCCCTTTGAGCCTGGGTGGTGGTCCATAGGTAGATCACACGGGTAATCCGAGATTTCCAAAAAATACAAGCAACACTGGATACTCCAGGTGCCTCAATCCACCCAGATGTGGATTTAAGTTGCCACCTTAAGTTGAACCATTAATTAAAAATCTCACATCTGTCATGGATTTCACTCACCCAAACCACGTCTACGAGCATAACATAGCAATGTAAGCAATGCGTAGAAGTAACTCCCAGGGGTTTGAATGTAACAGGGCAATAGGTTCTACCTCATCAACTACTTTCCAACCCAGATGTTAATGACATCCTAACTATGCAATGTTTGAGGATTGGAACTAATGCATAAAAACTGGGTGATAAAGGGGTATGATCAAAGTATTACTTGCCTTGCTGACGATCCGCGAATCCTAGAGACTCCAAATAACACGCTTCGCACTCCGGGAATTCTATCGCAACCAAACAATAGGATACATAAGCAATCAAACAAAGAAACACGGGTAAAACATAAATAAGAAGATCCAACCAGAAAGTTCAACTTAAGAACTCCGGTTTGCAAAAAGAATCAAATCAAACGGAGCAACGAAACTCAAACGGCGAAAGAAACAAGTTCCGTTTACTAATCTGG
Organism: Triticum dicoccoides; assembly: GCF_002162155.2. NCBI lineage: Eukaryota > Viridiplantae > Streptophyta > Magnoliopsida > Poales > Poaceae > Triticum > Triticum dicoccoides. The sequence continues at coordinate 628,888,901 of NC_041382.1, forward strand.
ACCTAGGTCAAATTTTACAATAGCAAAAACTTGTGCAAGTTGGTTAATCGAAAAGAGGGTCTCGAGACAAAGATCTAGGCGCTTGAATCGCCTGATTCTGACTAATGAGCGAAAAGAAAAACTAAAACGAAAATCGGATCAGAAATCGTGATCAGAAATAATCGCGGATTAATCTGACAAAAGAAAACTGACGAACAGGCTAACGAATGAGCATTCGTTATCTGTAACGAACGGGCGAAAACCGTTCGTTAAAATGAACGACTGGACGAACATCCGCTAAACAAAAAACCGAAGAAAAACCGGTGTACCGAAAAAAAACGACTAGGGTTTTCTAACGAAAATCGATCCGGTTTTCTAAAAAACCCGAACGGCGCTAACCTCGGCGAGGTCCGTCACGGCGGGGCTCCGGTGAGGGGCGGCGCTATGAGGGGCGGCGTCGGCGCGGGCGGCAGCGGCGGGCGGAGGCTCCGGGCGACGGCGGCGTGGCAGCGGC
>NC_041382.1:628889997-628902280 GCF_002162155.2 Triticum dicoccoides
GCGCGGCGGCTTCGGCGGCGGGGGCGGCGGGGTGGGGCTCCAAGGGCGGCGGGGGTGCGGCTTTAAAAAGGGGAGGGTGCGGAGCTGCCTTGGGGAAGGGGGCACGGCGCGGGGGAAACGGGAGTCTGAGCCGGACTCCCTTTCGGTGGCGTCGGCGGCGCTGTCCCGCTAGGAGACGACGGTGCGGGGCGAGGTGGGCCGGCGCTGGGCTTCGGCCCAGCTAGGCCTAGGCGCGTTTTTTTAAATAATAATTCCGCCGAAAATCAGATAAATCCTAGAAAAAAATAAAATTCTAAAAATTCCAAAACAAATTTTCTCCATCTAAATAAAATATTTAGAACGAGATGAACATTTTCTTGGCCCTAAAATACAATTTTCAAAACGTGCAATTTTTCTAATGCAACCAAAATTGCAAAATAAAATCCAAATAAAAGCAAAAATTGATTTTAATATCTTTCCTCCAATATTTCATTTATTTTGGAGAAGTGATATTATCTCCTCTCATATATTAATATGAAATATTTTCAGAGAGAAAAGTAATTAAAACCAAACTCCTCGTTTCAATATTTGATATAAGTCAAATATGGAATCTGGGAAATCCCCAACTCTCTCTGAGGGTCCTTGAGTTCCTTAGGATTTCGAGGATCGCGAGACCAAATGCAACAAAACATGATATGCAAGAATGATCTATGGATAACATTCCAAATTGAAAATTTGGGATGTTACAACTCAAGTAGAACAAGTACTTAAAGCTCAGAATGATTTGCTCAATGAATTAAATAGTAAGAAAAATGATAATGCTGTTAGAGTTATGACTAGAGGTGGTAAATGACCCAGGAACCTTTGTATCCTGAAGGCCATCCTAAGAGAATTGAGCAAGATTCTCAGAGAAATGATATAGATGCACCTAGTCCTTCTAAAAGGAAGAAAAAGAAAAATTATAGGACTTTGCATGCTTCTAGTGAACCTATTATTGACACACCTGAGAATCCCAATGATATTTCTATTTCAAATGCTGAAACACAATCTGGTAATGAACATGAAACTAGTGATAATGTTAATGATAATGTTCATGGTGATACTCAACCTAGCAATGATAATTATGTAGAGATTGAACCTGCTGTTGATCTTGATAACCCACAATCAAAGAAGCAACGTTATGATAAGAGAGACTTTGTTGCTAGGAAACATGGTAAGGAAAGAGAGCCCCGGGTTCAGAATCCCATGCCTTTTCCTCCTAAGCCATCCAAGAAAAAGGATGATGAGGATTTTGAGCGCTTTGCTGAAATGATTAGATCTATCTTCTTGCGTATGCGTTTGACTGATATGCTTAAAATGAATCCTTATGCTAAGTACATGAAAGATATTGTTACTAATAAAAGAAAGATACTGGAAGCTGAAATTTCCACCATGCTTGCTAATTATACTTTTAAGGGTGGAATACCTAAGGAACTTGGAGATCGAGGAGTACCCACTATACCATGCTCCATTAAAAGAAACTATGTTAAAACTGCCTTATATGATCTTGGAGCCGGTGTTAGTGTTATGCCACTTGATTTATATCATAGACTTGATTTAAATAAGTTGACACCTACCAAAATATCTTTGCAAATGGCTGATAAATCTACTGCTATACCTATCGGTATTTGTGAGGATGTGCCTGTTGTGGTTGCAAACGTTACTATTTTAACGGACTTTTTTATTCTTAATATTCCCAAGGATGATAATATGTCTATTATTTTTGGAAGACCCTTTTTGAATACTGTAGGGGCTGTTATTGATTGCACCAAAGGCAATGCCACTTTTCATGCTAATGGTAATGAGCATACTGTACACTTTCCGAGGAAATAACCTCAAGTTCACAGTATCAATTCTATTGGAAAATTCCATCGATTATTTTTGGAGGCTTCGAATTTCCTCTTCCTACTGTCAAGAAGAAATATGATATTCTTATTGTTGGGGATGTGCATATCCCCATTGAGGTAACCTAGTGTTATTCGAAAATTCTCGGGTTCCATGTTATTCGGAATGAGTTCGTTAACAAGACCTGATCAACCTTGTTAGTGGATTACTTTTGATGAGCATGAGATGGATGAAGTTAGAAAACACAACTCTCTGTACCCTCTTTTTACTTTATGTTATTTATATTAAATAAAGCAAAAATACTAATTTTTGTCTGTTTTCTGATTTTTTCGTGCAATATAAAAATACCCCAAAAATAAAAGTTCTCCAAATGCCCTGAAATTGTCATCTACTGAGAGGGGACAAACACCGGCAACAGAGACGAAACACAATCAATGCAATGCAATAATATGATGCATGAATGTGACATAGCAATAATGTTATGATTTGCACTAATGCATCTAGCAACAATTTTAAATGAAGTCCATATGGACCAAGGGTTCATATGCAAACTCCATATTTAGCATTTAAAATGCCATTATCATGATTTCACTTATACAATGGGTATAAGTTGGTTTATCATGCATGAAAGTAGAATAAATGGATAGATTGGATTTTTCTAATAATTTGATCGATGACGATGAAGAACTATACTATCTTCAAAAGTGCCAGGCAAGCAAAACCCCCTTGTTCATTCCGATACAATCCCACTCTCTCGCTCCTGCTCTCTTTTACTGCATTAGGACAACAGCGATTCAACTATTACATGTTGCGGTACTTGGACCCCTTTCCTCTGCATGACCTATCATTGCCACAGTAAATAGATGAAACCCACTAGCATGAGTAGCAGTTGTTTGAGCCCTGATGTGCCTACTCATTCATGCTTGTTTGTCATGCTTGCTACTGCTTAGAGTTGAGTCAGGTCTGATTCATCACCGATGAATTGGAATGGTGATGAACATGTCCTACTGTGTGTGAGCTAAGTATGTGAACACGATTTGGTAAAGGTAGCGGTGAGAGGCCATGTAGGAGTACATGGTGGGTTGTCTCATTGCAGCCATCCTCAGGAACTGAGTTCTGTGTCTGTGATCCATGAACAGTTACTACCACACAGTGGGCTCTGGGCGCTCCAAGCTCTCTCGACTTATTAATCAACTCGATCTCTGTCCAGGAGTTGCAACTAGTTTCTGGTGTTTGTAGGTAGTGTTAGTAGTCTACCAAGTGGCACCCGGTACAGGTGGGCTTGGGACAGACTAGGCACAGTGGCCCGGTGTACCAAGTGGCACCCGGATGGTGGGCTTGGGAACCCTGTACACATCGTTTGGGGACGTAAGCGATACCCCGGCTGGATCTCCTTGCGGATGGAACCCGAATAGGCGATAAACCTGGACGAGAGACTTGTGTGGTTAGTCAGGTCGTGGCCGACTCCCTCACCAGGCTTCCGCTTGAAGGTTGCCAAGATACACGACGTGTACATGGTGGTAAGTGGCGAGAGCGTCTGTGAAGAAGTACACCCCTGCAGGGTTATCATTATCTATTCAAATAGCCGGATTCCTCGGATATGGAAACTTGGACCCCTTGCATAGTTCATAGACAAGTGAAAGTGGATACTCTTAAATGGGCAAGATAAGCGTGAGTGCTATGGATGGCGTTCTCGTAGGGAGATGAGAGCGGATCCATAGTGGTGTATTGATATGGTGAATTTGTGGACTCGTGTGTGCCACCTTAAAAGAGTTACTTGCTAGTTCAGGTTAGCCACTGAGTCAAAGCTGGCTTGCTGCAGTCAAACTCCATCACCCCTTATTTATACTGATGCATATGTAGTTGGTTTTGATGTAAGTCTTGCTGGGTACATTTGTACTCACGTTTTCTTAATTTATGTTTTGCAGAGAGATGTTAGTCTCGCTAGTAGTTCCACATGGACCTTGACATTTAGCTTGATACCTCAGCTACGATCTTGTGCCCTCGGCAGGATCTGGTAGATAGTCAGGCTCCTCAGCCTTCTTCATTTTTAGTTGTCTGTACTCAGACAAGTTAAGCTTCCACATGTGCTTTGACTTGTATGCTCTGAATGTTGGGTCATGAGACCCATGTTTGTAATATCTCGCTCCTCGGAGCCTAATGAATAAATACTCTGAGTCGTATAGTCTTGTTGTGATGCCATGTTGTACTACACATATTGAGCATGTTGTGTGTATGATTGAAATGCTTGGTATCTGTGGGATCCGACAACCTAGTTGTTTATCCTTGGTAGCCTATTTTATGGGGAAATGTAGTCTTGTGCTTACATGAGCCATAGTACTCCGCTACAGCCCAGATCACTGGAGTCCTGCTAGCCCAGCACTACTGCTCCGGAACACTTGACTGGCCGACATGTGATTCACTTCGTTCCTGTGTCTGTCCCTTCAAGGAAATGTCACGCGGTGACATCTGGAGTCCTATTAGCCCAGTGCTACAGCCCGGATTCACACGCTGTTGACCGACATGCTCGATGTTGATTCATGTATGCCTGTCCCCGTAAGTTAGTGCCACTTTGGGTTCACGACTAGTCATGTCGGCCCGAGTTCTCTGTCATATGGATGCTAGCGACACTATCATATACGTGAGCCAAAAGGCGCAAACGGTCCCAGGCCATGGTAAGGCGACACCCGTGGGAATACCGTGTGTGAGGCCGCAAAGTGATATGAGGTGTTACCGGCTAGAACGCTGTGACTTGGAATCGGGGTCTTGACAGCTTTGAAAATTAAATATGATTTTTTCTGGAATATTTGAGAATATCTAGCACTGAGAACATAGCAGGGGGAGTAAGCACCTGGCCACGAGGGTCCACGGCGCGCCCCCTGCCTCGTGGGCCCATGGTGGCCCCCCTCCACTTATTCCTGCACCCACACACTTCTTCTTCCTCCCAAAAAAATCACCATCTATCTCAAGCACGAGTTCTAGCTCATTTTGCTGCGATTTTTGATCTCCTTGCTCAAAGCACCTCTCACAAAACTGCTTTGGGGGATTGTTCCTTGGTATGTGAATCCTCCATTGGTCCAATTAGTTTTTGTTCTAGTGCTTTATTCATTGCAAATTTGTGCTGCCTAGGTGACCATGCTCTTGAGCTTACATGTCAAATTTATATGGTTCCAAGTAGTTCTAATGCATGACATATGCTCTAGGCACTTGTTGGAGTAGTTGCTATCAATTTTGTTGAGTTTGGTTTACTTTTATTTGAAGTTACTGAAATTTTGAGAAAAATTTCAGAGAAAAAATATGCTTAGGAAATGTACCAAGGAGGTACTTCAAGGAAGCAAGGACCCAGGCTTGCAGTGCGCGATGCTGATGATGAGCCACCAAGGGACGCTCCAGTGTGGCCTTATGAGTGGCCTTCAGAGGACTTCATCGATCGAGCAGGAATTAAGGAAGAATTTAACGCATATTTGCGTAACGCTGATCTTGCGAGCTTAGAGGCAGAAAAGTGCCATCAGTACCACTATCTCACTAGTTCCTTTGTAGGGAGGTTTGAATTTTCATCTTCACACAATTCTCAAACTGTCCTGTTTGATCTTTATGAAAATTCTTATACTATGTACTTAGAGGACGTTACCACTGCTTGCAAACTTCCACAATGGGGTAGTGCTAGTGAACCTCACAAATTTGAATTTAGAGATTTTCTTGCTAGTATAACTGTGGGGGAATCTAGAGATATAGCACAAGCTATCATAGGGACCACTCATTTTCCTGCTATACATTATTTTGCTCTCTTCATAGGTAGGTGCGTAAATGGTAAAGATGAAGCATGTCATATGTGTGTCCCTGATCTCAGTATTTTTAGGGGTGCTGTGTTAGGACATAAATCTTATAATTTGGGAGCCATTGTTGCACGTAGGTTGCATCATAATAGATTTAATGGAGATTTCTTTGGTGGAATTTATGCAACCCGTATAGCTAATTTTCTTGGTATAACCGTACGTGAGGATTATGAGGCTATGGTTCGTCATCATTTTGTTGAGAGGAACGATCAGTTCCTCCAGTAACGACTAATCTTTGACAGACGACGCACCTATCACGTCGCTCTCCCTACTTCTACTTTTTTTGACTTTCAGGCAAAAGGGAGATATTTTATAACCATGGAGGAGACGGAAGAGTATAAGAGGGGGGCTGAGATAGCTCGCCTCCAAGCTGCAGCCCACGATGCAATGACTATTGCATCTCAGTATGACCCCAACTACAACTTTGGATATCCGCCAGGCCATCCGTGGCATTAGACCAACCTAGGCCAAAAGCCTAAGCTTGGGGGAGTACGTATTTCCCACCGACGGTACATTTATGTACACACACTCATTGCTAGTTGTCGGTGCTCATACTTCTTCACTATAATATCGATGCTAGTTTATTTGTTTTTTATGCTTTCTTCTTGTGTGTTTGATAACCCTTAAGAAAAACCAAAAAAAATTAGTTGTAGCTTTTAGCTAGTTTTAATTTCCATGCATGTAGTAGTAATTAAAAAGAAAACTGAAAGTGCAACTATCCCTGGGTGGTTTTGGTAATTCTTAACAACATATAGTTCATTGAGCTAATGCTATTTCAAGATAAACATTTCAGGACCCTTCAAAATGCTAAGGATACAAGATTGGCTCAAGCTCAAAGCAGAAGACTCTACATTTTCTATTTTTTTAGTGATCCAAGATCAAATTGAGTCTATAGGAAAAGCCAATACTATTAAGAAGGGATGAGGTGTTGCTTAATGAGGTGGTTGCTCAAAATGCTTAGTGATATACTCCAAAACCCCCCACTAATTTCTCATATACACGTATGTCCCACACCAAATATCCAACTCGGCCCCACCGATTCTTTCTATCCGGTGCCACCGAGTTCAGGTGACATAGCCACTGCCAGAAACCCTAGTCTTTTCGTTCTCACCGATAGGGATCTCGGTCTCACCGAGATGGGATTGTAATCTCTTTGTTTCCCTTCGTAACATTTCGGTCAAACTAAGATGAGCAACCGGTCCCACCGAGATTGCAATGTAAACTCTCTGTTTCCCTTTCGTAACACTTCGGTCCAACCGAGATGAGTGAATCGGTCTCACCGAGTTTGCCGGACCAACTCTATGTTAGTCCATTACCAAAATCGGTCTCACCGAGTTTGTGTAATCGGTCTCACCGAGATTACGTTATGCCCTAACCCTAATGAAATCGGTCCCACCGAGTTGACATGTCGGTCCCACCGAGAATCCTAAGGTTCACATTTTGAACTAAACCGGTCTGACCGAGTTGCATGATTCGGTCCCACCGAGTTTGGTGATTTGTGTGTAACGGCTAGATTTTGTGTGGAGGCTATAAATACCCCTCCACCCACTCTTAATTTAAGAAGAGAGCCATCAGAACATGCCTACACTTCCAATACATATTTTCTAAAAGAGAACCACCTACACTTGTGTTGAGGTCAAGATATTCCATTCCAACCACATAAATCTTGATCTCTAGCCTTCCCCAAGTTGCTTTCCACTCAAATCATCTTTCTACCAAATCCAATCCTATGAGAGAGAGTTGAGTGTTGGGGATACTATCATTTGAAGCACAAGAGCAAGGAGTTCATCATCAACACACCATTTGTTACTTCTTGGATAGTGGTGTCTCCTAGATTGGCTAGGTGTCACTTGGGAGCCTCCGACAAGATTGTGGAGTTGAACCAAGGAGTTTGTAAGGGCAAGGAGATCGCCTACTTCGTGAAGATCTACCCTAGCGAGGCAAGTCCCTCGTGGGCGACGGCCATGGTGGCATAGACAAGGTTGCTTCTTCGTGGACTCTTCATGGGTGGAGCCCTCCGTGGACTCGCGCAACCGTTACCCTCCGTGGGTTGAAGTCTCCATCAACGTGGATGTACTATAGCACCACCTATCGGAACCACGGATAAAAAATCTCCGTGTCAACATTGCGTTTGCTCCCTCAAACTCATCCCTTTACCTTCCTATGCAATTGTTTTACATTCCCCTGCTATACTCTTAGAATTGCATGTGTAGGTTGATTACTTGTTTGTGCTAAGTTGCTAAAATCTGCCAAGAACTAAAATTGGGAAAGGCTAGATCTTTATTTGGACAAGTAGTCTAATCACCCCCCTCTAGACATACTTTCGGTCCTACATGTGGTATCAGAGCCTTGGTCTCCATTTGCTTTGATTTCCATAGCTTTTGGTGGTCATAGCCTTGGTTTCACAACCTACGAGAGTATGGTGTCTAGCGAGGGAAATTACCACTGTAGAGGTCCTTACTTTGATGGTACAAATTTTGCTAGTTGGAAGCATAAGTTGAAAGTGCATATTCTTGGACATAACCCCGCCGTTTGGGCTATTGTGTGTATTGGCTTGCAAGGTGAATTCTTCGGTGGGAGAGAACCAAACCGTGAAGCTACCGCGGAAGAGTTGAAGATGCTACAATACAATGCTCAAGCTTGTGATATTCTCTTCAATGGATTATGCCCCAAAGAATTCAACAAAATCAGCCGTCTTAAGAATGCAAAGAAAATTTGGGATACTTTGATTAATATGCACGAAGGTACCGACTCCTTCAAGGAATCCAAATTGGATGTGCTTCCAAGTCAACTTGACAAGTTCAAAATGAAGGATGGTGAAGGTGTCACTGAAATGTATTCTAGGCTTGCTCTCATCACAAATGAGACTGTCGGCTTAGGAAGTGAAGAGATGACCGACAAATTCATCATCAAGAAATCCTAAGAGCCTTGGATGGAAAATATGATGATGTGTGCACATTGATCCAAATGATGCCCAATTACAAAGATCTCAAGCCAACGGAAGTCATTGGAAGAATTGTTGCTCATGAGATGTCACACAAGGATAAGGAAGAGCTTCACAACAAGTCAAGAGGTGCTTACAAGGCCTCATGAAGAATTGAGCGTAATGGTAAAGAACTTCAACAAGTTCTACAAGAGTAGAAGCAAAGAAAGAAGTTCCAAGTCAAGGTCCTACAATGATAAAAGATCTTCTATTCGTGAGCGTAATTGCTACAATTGTGGAAGACCCGGACACTACTCCAATAAGTGTACGGCTCCCTACAAAAGAAGAGAAGATTCTCCCAAAAGAAGAAGTAGAAGAATCACCACCAAGAGAAAGGAGGAGTAGAGATGATCTTTATGAAAGAAAACCCTCTCGGAGAAGCAAGGATTCGGAAAGGAAATAGAAGTCATCAAGGAGCTACACAAAAAGAAGACATCAAGCTCATGTTGGTGAATGGGTATCCGACTCCGACTCCGACAATCACTCCGAAAGAAGTTATCACTCCAACTCCAAATATACTCAAGATGAAGGTGTTGCCGGTCTAGCACTTGTGTCAACCAACTCCTACGACATATTTGACTCACCAAATGAAGGAATTGGAAGGTGATTCATGGCCAAAGGTCCAAAGGTAACACATCCTGAGTATGTTGATTTCGATAGTGATGAAGATGATTTGCTAGGTGATGATGATTTACTTGTTGACAACTCTAGTGATGAAAACTATGATGAAACGTCAATTAATCATGCTAATCAAGATAAAACAAATGATAATGATAAGAAGGAGATTGAGCGTCTAACTAAAGAACTAAACACTCTTAAGTTAGCTCATGAAACTACCTTGCAAAATCATCGAGAACTTTTAAAGACTCATGATAAGCTACGCTTTGAAAAGCTCAACCTTGATCAAGAGCATGAGTTTTTAAAGGAAATCAATGATGATCTTCGCAAGAAAAGTTCTTCTTACATTGCCGAGCATTTAGTCTTGTCTACATATGTGCCACAAGTTAAATCTAGCAATAAGAGCAAGAAAGATTCTTCATCTAGTAGTAACAACAATCATGCTAAATCCAATATTGTTGCTTCTAGTAGTTCTCTTGATTCCACTAATGATTCTATTATCCAAGTTACACTTGAGCATGAAAATAGCTTATTAAAGGGAATTATAGAGACAGGTGTTTACAAGAGCCTTGCCGGGAGTAAGCAATTTGAGGAAATTGTACGCAAGCAAGGAAGACACCGGAAGAATCAAGGTGTTGGTTTTGAACGAAAGTTCAATGCCAACGGAGTTGAGTGGGAAGAAGATCAATACTCCAAGACGAAGTTTGTTCCTCAACAAGAGAAGTATGATCCTACTTCTTTCAAAGGGACACAAGCTCAAGATGATCTTCCACCACAAGACCACAAGCAAAAAGGGAAGGACAAGCTTCAAGAGGAGATTGATGCATTTGAAGAAGCACCCAAGGCCTTGGTCAAGTGGGTTCCCAAGACCACATCAAGTTCTACTTCATAAACTACAACTACAACTCCAAGGGTTCCCATCAAGATGGTGTGGATCCAGAAGAAGAAGAACTAGAGAGTTCTTCAGGGTGACTCCGCCAACATACTTGATGACCCACAAGTATAGGGGATCTATCGTAGTCCTTTCGATAAGTAAGACTGTCGAACCCAACGAGCAGCAGAAGGAAATGATAAGCGGTTTTCAGCAAGGTATTCTCTACAAGTACTGAAATAAGTGGTAACAGATAGTTTTGTGATGAGATAATTTGTAACGAGCAACAAGTAACAAAAGTAAATAAAGTGCAGCAAGGTGGCCCAATCCTTTTTCTAGCAAAGGACAAGCCTGGACAAACTCTTATATAAGGAAAAGCGCTCCCGAGGACACATGGGAATATCGTCAAGCTAGTTTTCATCACGTTCATATGATTCGCGTTCGTTACTTTGATAATTTGACATGTGGGTGGACCGGTGCTTGGGTGCTGTTCTTACTTGAACAAGCATCCCACTTATGATTAACCTCTATTGCAAGCATCCACAACTACAACAAAAGTATTAAGGTAAACCTAACCATAGCATGAAACATTTGGATCCAAATCAGCCCCTTACGAAGCAATGCATAAACTAGGGTTTAAGCTTCTGTCACTCTAGCAACCCATCATCTACTTATTACTTCCCAATGCCTTCCTCTAGGCCCAAATAATGGCGAAGTGTTATGTAGTCGACGTTCACAAAACACCACTAGAGGCTAGACAACATACATCTCATCAAAATATCGAACGAATACCAAATTCACATGACTACTAATAGCAAGACTTCTCCCTTATCCTCAGGAACAAACATAACTACTCACAAAGCATATTCATGTTCATAATCAGAGGGGTAATAATATGCATAAAGGATCTGAACATATGATCTTCCACCAATTAAACCAACTAGCATCAACTACAAGGAGTAATTAACACTACTAGCAACCTACTAGCACCAATGCCGGACTTGGAGACAAGAATTGGATACAAGAGATGAACTAGGGTTTTGAGATGAGATGGTGCTGATGAAGATGTCGATGGAGATTGCCCTCTCCCGATGAGAGGAGCATTGGTGATGACGTTGGCGACAATTTTCCCCTTTGGGAGGGAAGTTTCCCCGGCAGAACAGCTCTGTCGGAGCCCTAGATTGGATCCGCCAAGGTTCCGCCTCGTGGCGGCGGAGTTTCGTCCCGAAAGGTTGGTTATCCTTTTTTCTCGACGAAAGTCTTCATATAGGAGAAGATGGTCATCGAAGAGCCACAAGGGGGCCCACATGGTAGGGGGGCGCGCCCTAGGGGGGCTCCCCCACCCTCGTGGAAAGGGTGTGGGCCCCCTGGTCTTCATCTTTGGCGAGGATTTTTCATTATTTATTGTAAGGTATTCCGTGGAGTTTTAGGACTTTTGGAGTTGTGCAGAATAGGTCTCTAATATTTGCTCCTTTTCTAGCCCAGAATTCCAGCTGCCGGCATTCTCCCTCCTTTATGAAAACCTTATACAATAAGAGAGAATAGCCATAAGTATTGTGACATAATGTGAAATAACATCCCATAATGCAATAAATATCGATATAAAAGCATGATGTAAAATGGACGTATCAACTCCCCCAAGCTTAGACCTCGCTTGTCCTCAAGCGAAAGCCGATAACAATAAATATGTCCCCATGTTTAGAGGTAGAGGCGTCAATAAAAATAAAATACGGAAATGAGGGCATCATGATTATTCTCATAACAGCAACATACATAGATATTGTCATATGATTACTTATGTTCAAGTGATGATCTATTCACAATGCAAAAGTATGAATCAGAAACCTCTTTTTGAGAACCAACAAACTATAACCTCAGTCATTGAAGCAATTGCAATTTATCATAACATCAGAAAGAGTCTATGTCAGAGCTAAAAAAAGCAAGTCCACATACTCAACTATCATTTAGTCCTTCATAATTGCTAACACTCGCGCAATACTTGTGGTTACGGAGTTTTAATCGGACACAGAGAAAGATAGGGGCTTATAGTTTCGCCCCACAACCTTTTACCTCAAGGGTAATGTCAACAATAATAACTCATGCCCCCTACAT